>NC_044009.1:9530000-9702904 GCF_900496995.4 Aquila chrysaetos chrysaetos | reverse complement strand
TTGTTAATGTGTGAATGTCTTTATGTCTTAATAGGGGTGATTCCCTGTTTTGTATGTGGGCTTGCAACTGGACTATATAATAGCAATTAGCATCCGGCTTGGGTTTTGTTGAAGTGTAAATCTTGTGAAAGGAGGTGGTACTGTACATCTAACAGACGGAAACCAGACTGCCTTGAGTGTTTTCCCAAATTCCACACTTCTATGATGGGAAACAATCAAGGAGGAGTATTGAGGAAGAGTCCTTTGGGTTGTGTAATTGCCCACTGGAAAGATATTGTTGGGACCGGAGGTACGGAAAGTAAAAAGAACCTTATTAAATACTGCAATCAATGATGACTGTTGTATAATTTAGAAGGTGATGCTAAGTGGCCACTTAATGGGTCAATAGATTATAATACTCTATTACAACTAATGCTGTTTTTAAGGAGAGAAGGAAAATAAGATGAGGTTTCGTATGCAGACATGTTTTTCACCCTCCGAAACCATCCGGAGTGGCAAAGGGACTGTGGAATGGTATCCCCACAGGACCCCATGGTGCTTGCACTTGAGCGAGAGAACAACAAGGAGCTTAGAGAGAAACTGAGGCGGTGTTGTTCAGCATGTAGTATTGGACAAAGATGTACTAAGGCAAATATAATCCATCAGGTACCAGAACAAGATCTAACTGATTTGTTTCAGCCTCCCCCTCGATCACAGGAACAGGATGCAGACTCGGATAGAACTCCGACCCCCCCGAACAACCCTGTATCTTCCCGTACTAGGAAGAAAACTACCTCAACAGCTTTACAAGCACCTCTCCGAGAAGCAGTGGGGCCGGATGGGGGGACGATGTTAATCAAAGTACCCTTTTCTACTGCTGACCTAGTGGAATGGAAAAAGGTTGCAAAAGATTATAGGAGTGATCCGATAGGTGTAACTAAGCATTTCTAATTTATTGTAAAACAGCATAACCCTGATTGGAAGGATATACAGCTATTATTGGAATATATGACTGAGACAGAGAAACAGCTGATTTTTAAAAACAGCAGGGAACCTTGCTGAAGATCATTATAAGATTACAGGAGGGGACATTAAGGAATATTTCCCTCTCCAAGACCCAAAGTGAGATGTTAATAGATCTGCACATATGGAAAGATTACAGGGGTATCAGGAGTAGATTGCAAAAGGAATGAAAAGAGCAATCCCAAAACCTATAAATTGGTCAGCTTTATATGCAGTTAAACAGAGTCCTTCCGAGTCTCCATCTGAATTCCTGGATCGACTGAGGGATGTAATGCGCCGCTGCACACCGCTAGATCCTGGGTCAGAGGTAGGAATACAACAATTAGTCTCCCTGTTTTTGGGTCAATCTACAAGGGATATAAGGCGTAAACTTCAGAAATTACGACCTACAGAGAGTAGGAATTTAGAAACATTGTTGGATGAAGCATGGAGAGTATTTAGTAACAGAGAGGAAGGATATAGGCAAGGGCAAAAAAAATTAATGGCTGTTATCCAGGAAGAAAGAGGAAGAGGGCCTAGACGAGACTTGCCCCAACTGGGCAAGGATCAATGTGCTTTGTATAAGAAATTCGGTCATTGGAAAAAGGAATGCCCAAGGAACAAGGGGGATCAGAAGGCTCAAACAGGAAGAATGGTAACCCATGTGAAAAGAGATTGACGGGAACCTGGGGAATCTACCCTAGCAGATCCACTGGTTATAATTAAGCTAGGAAAAACACAACAAGAGATAGAATTTTTGGTAGATACAGGAGCAACATACTCGGTTCTGAATCAAGCTTGGTACCCCTGGGAGATGATTATGTCATGGTGAAAGGAACGACTGGCCAAAGTGAAAAGGCATATTTTTGTAAACCTTTAGAATATAAATTAGGAAAACAGTGGGGCATTCATAAATTTTTATATATGCCCAACTCCCCAAAGACACTTTTGGGAAGGGACTTGTTGGAACAATTGGGAGCAAAAATTGTATTCAAAAAGGGAGAAATTACTCTGGAGGTAAAAGATCAGCAATATGTTCAAATATTGAGCCTAACCTTAACCAGTCTCCCCCTAGAAGGAAGCATTAATGAGGACATCTTAAACCAAGTGTACCCAGGGGTATGGGCTACTGATGCACCTGGAAGAGCGAAAAGTGCTCCACCTGTTGAAGTTAGGATCAAGGAAGGCCAAAAGCCGGTAAGAATTAAACAATATCCCCTAAAGAAGGAAGACAGAGAAGGAATCCGGCCAGTGATAGAAAATTTTTGCAATTGGGATTATTAAAAGAATGTGAGTCTGAATTCAATACCCCTATATTACCTGTTCGGAAGCCCGATGGGTCATATCGGGTGGTCCAAGACTTACGGGCGGTGAATAAGATAACTGAAGATCTTTACCCAGTAGTGGCGAACCCATATACCCTGTTGACTGTATTAACACCTGAATTGACTTGGTTTACTGTTTTAGATTTGAAGGATGCCTTCTTTTGCCTCCCTCTCCATGAAGCCAGCCAAAAATTATTCGCATTTGAATGGGAAAACCCCAAAAGTCATCGAAAGACCCAGCTCACTTGGACGGTGTTGCCACAAGGATTTAAGAATAGTCCTACCATTTTTGGCAATCAGCTTGCGAAAGACTTAGAATCCTGGGAAGCCCCGTCTGAGGAGGGCAAACTGTTGCAGTACGTGGATGATATCCTGATCGCCACCAAAACAGAGAAAGATTGTATGACGTGGACGGTGAGTCTGTTAAATTTTCTGGGACTCCAAGGGTACCGGGTATCCAAGAAAAAGGCACAGGTAATGCAACACAAAGTGAATTATATAAGCTATGAAATCAGTGCAGGACAAAGAAATTTGGGACAGGCCTGTAAAGAGGCAATATGTCAAACTCGGAGACCTCAGACAGTAAAAGAGTTACGGACTTTTCTGGGAATGACAGAGTAGTGCCGATTGTGGATCTATAATTATGGATTGCTTGTTAAACCACTGTATGCGTTGACAGCCACTGAGCAGAAACACCTTGAGTGGAACAAGGAGACCGAACGAGCCTTTGAGCTATTGAAAAAGGCTTTGATGTCGGCCCCGGCCTTAGGACTCCCAGATGTGAGTAAGCCATTCCTTCTTTACTCCCATGAGAAGCAGGGCATTGCCCTGGGAATATTAGCACAAAACCTGGGTCCATATCGATGGGCAGTTACCTACTTCTCTAAGCAGTTAGACACGACTGCAAAAGGTTGGCCTGGATGCCTGCGGGCGTTTGCGGCTGTGATACTGAATATACAGGAAGCCCGAAAGTTTACTCTGGGCCAGAAAATGACTGTTCTGGTGTCTCACACAGTATCAGCAGTACTGGAAGCAAAAGGTGGACATTGGCTCTCTCCACAAAGATTCCTGAGATATCAAGCTATATTGGTAGAGCAGGATGATGTGGAGATTGTAGTCACTAACATTGTTAACCCAGCTTCTTTTCTCAGCGGGAACACAGGAGAACCAGTACATCATGACTGTTTGGAAACCATTGAAGCAACATACGCCAGTTGCCCAGACCTGAAAGACAGCCCCATGGAAAACGGGGAAACGTGGTTCACAGACGGAAGCAGTTACGTCCTAAATGGTAATCAACATGCGGCATATGCCATCACCACCAGCCAAGAGGTAATAGAATCAGGGGCTTTGCCCATGAACACTTCCGCACAGAAGGCAGAAATAATTGCTCTAACCCGTGCCCTGGAGTTGGCCCAGGGCAAAGTTGTGAACATTTATACAGACTCAAAATATGCCTTTGGAGTTGTGCATGCACATGGAGCAATTTGGAAGGAGAGAGGACTACTGAGTTCTCAAGGGAAAAATATCAAACACGCAGAAGAAATTCTGAAGTTACTGGAAGCTGTCCAGCTCCCTGAGAAAGTAGCAATTATGCATATTAAGGCACACCAGAAAGTGAGCTCAGATTTGGAAAAAGGGAACGAGCTGGCGGACAGAGAGGCAAAACAAGTGGCCAAAACAAAGGTAAAAACAGAAGGGGCTTTAATTCCGGATAGGCAGATCTCCCTAGAAGGTAAGCCAGAATACACCAAGGAAGATCAGAAGCTCATTACAGATTTAGAAGGGTCATATAATGAAGAGGGGTGGGCTCATACCCCACAAGGAAAGCTAATCGTTCCCTCTTGCTTATTATGGCATTTGATACGGGAGGAACATAGGAAAAGACATTGGGGAACAGAGGCTCTGTATAATCATTTGATAAGAGAAATTGTGGCTAGAAATTTATACACCACGGTGAGACAGGTGACTCAACAGTGTGATCTTTGCCTCCAGACTAATCCTAAGAATACCCCCAAGCCGGAAATGGGCCAGATTGGAAAAGGCAATGGGCCTG
Source organism: Aquila chrysaetos chrysaetos (assembly GCF_900496995.4). Lineage (NCBI taxonomy): Eukaryota > Metazoa > Chordata > Aves > Accipitriformes > Accipitridae > Aquila > Aquila chrysaetos. Next base: position 9,698,542 of record NC_044009.1, on the reverse strand, counting down.
GACAACAATGGCAAATTGATTTTACAGAACTTCCAAGAAAAGGGGGGGTATCGATATTTATTGGTATTAACTGATACCTTTTCAGGTTGGCCAGAAGCATTCCCAACAAGAACGGCTAAAGCTCGGGAGGTAACTAAAATACTAGTACAAGAGATAATACCACGTTTTGGGGTTCCAGCAACCATATCCTCTGACAGAGGACCACATTTTGTCTCAAAAATAGTACAACAAATTAGCCGCCATTTGGGTATAGATTGGCAGCTTCATACTCCATATCACCCCCAGTCGAGTGGTCAAGTGGAAAAAATGAACCACTTAATTAAACAGCAAATTGTGAAATTAGGACAAGAAGCAAATTTGACATGGCCTCAGTCTCTCCCTTTAGCCCTTCTGCGTATATGAACAAGACCAAGGGTGAAAGAAGGACTGAGCCCCTTTGAAATTCTGTATGGACAACCCTATGGGATACAGAGAGGGGTGTCTGTACAAGCGGGGGATGAAATTATGACTTCTTACATGGTAGCATTAGGTAAGCAACTTAATAAAATCAGGAAGCATGTGGTAGGGACTCGAGGGAGAGGTTTGGATGGGCCTGTATATAATATACAACCAGGAGATTATGTGTATATAAAGTCTCTTACAGAAAAAACTCTGGAGCCGCAGTGGGAAGGACCATTTCAAGTATTACTTACCTCCTTCACCGCGATTAGGATCAAGGAACAGAGCGCCTGGATCCATCACACTAGGGTGAAGAAGGCACCCAAAGGACAATGGACTTCACAAGAAAAGGGACCTTTGAAGCTCAAATTTGTAAGACATTGATTGTCATGCTCCTCAGTTGGACCTTGCCCAAGGGGCAGGCCTGGGATCGAAATACTTATTTAAATATGACAGAGAGTATCTCAAAAGTACTAAATTTATCAGATTGTTGGGTATGTAATCCCCTTCCTCAGGGGAACATGGAACTCCCCTTTCTAGGAGTCCCAACCACAAACTGGACATCTCTTATTAAAGATGGGCCAGACAGGAATGGATTATGCCTTTATGGAAAGGGAAATACCCAGCGGGGACCCAGCTTTGATCTGGAGGTACCTGACTCTAAAGAGGTCTTAATTACTGGCCGTTGCTTAAATATTACTGATAATATTTGGGGAGACATGGATAATTGTAGCCTTGCAGAAAATCTGGGAACTTTTGATAAAGGAAAATTAGAACGTCTTGGACTGAACTTAACTATCAGTTTATATTATATCCAGAAACCAAAGAAGGGGCCAGAAAAGAAGGGGCAAGAACAAGATAGAAGGGAGACACATCTCGGTCCAAGATGCAACACAGGGCCTGGATACTGGTGGCTCTGTGGGGATGGCAGGGCCAGAAAAAGTTTACCCCAGAACTGGAAGGGACACTGTGTTCGGGGGTACCTTGCACCTCAGATCAGTATATTCGAGGGAGCTTCGCCTCCCCGAGGGTTTTTGAGAACACCTTGGCTCCGTGTAAAACGGACTGAAAACCCACTAATTATTCGAGGTACTAGGTACCATAGTTTTGTCCGATGGCTAATCCCCTCTTTAGGGGTAAGCGAGTTGGAGAAAGCTATCGTGAATATATCTGCTACATTAGAGGTTATAGAAAAAGCTACAATTGATGCAATTCAAGGGCTGCAACTGGAAATACAATCCCTAAGTAAAGTAGTACTCCAAAATAGAATGGGATTGGACATGCTTTTAGCAAAAGAAGGGGGCTTATGTGTAGTTATAAACCAAACCTGCTGTACCTATATCAATCAAAACCAACGAATTGAAACAGATCTTGAAGAGATATGGGAAAAGACTAGAATACTACATGAAGCTTCCCAAGATGACACTTCTTGGGACTTGACAGACATATTAGAAAAATTAACCTCCTGGTTGCCAGATTTGACATGGTTGAAGCAATTGTTTGTCACTATAATAATCATTATTCTCTTCTCTGTGGTTCTTCTTATCAAGGACTGTCTCTATGTCAGCTAATTTCAACAATGTAAGCGCTAAACATCATCTTTCATCCCCCTTTATTATGTCTACTGAGATTCTTTTGACTCCCCTTGTCTCAGTCCCCCCTTTTCTAGAAAATAGTAAATTCTTTTACTATATCTAATCCTAGTACTTCTAATACATTGTTTCCCTATCTAGCATCCTCTCAAAGTACTTGTTGGTCTCGAGTTTTCGTCGTAACTGATTCTTTTTCCATTCACTGTAAGTCTCCTGTACTCCTACAGCACAAAAAGCCACATCGAACCACTATGCAAAGGACCATAGACAAGAGAATAATGATTATTATAGTGACAAACAATTGCTTCAACCATGCCAAATTTGGCAACCAGGAGGTTAATTTTTCCCATATCTCAGTGAATTCCCATGAAGTGTCATCTGTGACATTAAATGTAAAAGCTGGGTTTGTTTCCAAATTTGAGAGAGATCTGTTTCTATTCGTCTCTTTTGGTTAACATAGGTGCAGCAGCGTTCATTAATTACAGTGCATAGGCCCCCTTGTTGAGCAAAGAGCATATCTAGACCTAGTCGATTCTGGAGCACCATTTTTCCTAGGGAAGTGGTTTCTTCCTGGAGGGTCTTTATAGCATCGATTGTGGCATTATTAATAATTTCCATAGTGGCAGAAAGATTTACCAGAGCTTTCTCTAACTCACTAACTCCTAATGATGGAATGAGCTATTGTACAAAACTATGAAAGCTAGTTGGTTTTTCCACTAGGGGATTGCTGGTGTGTTTTTGCCTTATTACTCGTTTCATATAAGTCCGTAAAAAGTTTTGGGAATCATGGTCAGTCAAATTTTTAACCATAATGGTATTATGGGCTATGGTTCCTACGGCACATTGGCCAGTCCAACCTAGAGGCAGCACTTTATATCCTGTCTGTCCACAAATCCAATACCATCCTAATCCTACTGGAGTGGGCCATCCCCTGGGTGTAATAGAATTATGCCCCCGGGTTCTTGCAACCCGGGTTTGACTGAAGTTCCACATGTTTGCGCCACCATACCTAATATATTCAGTACAATTGGGGTAACTCCCAACAAACAACTTGACTGATCCACATTTAGGGTCCATGCTATTACCTCCAGAATTCTTAGTTGTATTTTTCAGATGGTACCTTTGAACACATGGAACCCTTTGGGTTTCATTCCACAATTCGCTCAAATCTGTTTGCCATTGAAGGTTCTCAGGGGATATTTCAGTGTACTTTGTGAGGGACATGTTATTAAAAGCTGCTGCTATCACAGAGGTGTTAGAAAAGACTGTAGCAATTACGGGGTAGCCCCGTCCAAGACCCTTAGGAAAGCGTGAACACATCCAGCAATCAGTTTGATTCACTATTTTTGCAATACTCTCGTGGAGTTGAACAAACATGTTCCCATCCCGTGCTACACTCCTTGTCCCCATGGTTGCCCATATTACCGCGTAAAAACTAATTGTCCATCGGATTTTGTGGTGACTTTCCATGGAGTTTTGGGCGTCTTTTTCACTCTGGTGTGATGAATCCAAGCGTTCCGTTCCTTGATTCTGATTGCAGTAAAGGAGGTGAGTAATACTTGAAATGGTCCTTCCCACTGCGGCTCCAGGTTTTTTTCTGTAAGAGACTTTATATACACATAATCTCCTGGTTGTATATTATGTACAGGCCCATCCAGACCTCTCCCTCGAGTCCCTACCACATACTTCCTGATTTTATTAAGTTGCTTACCTAATGCTACCATGTAAGAAGTCATAATTTCATCCCCCGCTTGTACAGACACCCCTCTCTGTATCCCATAGGGTTGTCCATACAGAATTTCAAAGGGGCTCAGTCCTTCTTTCACCCTTGGTCTTGTTCATATACGCAGAAGGGCTAAAGGGAGAGACTGAGGCCATGTCAAATTTGCTTCTTGTCCTAATTTCACAATTTGCTGTTTAATTAAGTGGTTCATTTTTTCCACTTGACCACTCGACTGGGGGTGATATGGAGTATGAAGCTGCCAATCTATACCCAAATGGCGGCTAATTTGTTGTACTATTTTTGAGACAAAATGTGGTCCTCTGTCAGAGGATATGGTTGCTGGAACCCCAAAACGTGGTATTATCTCTTGTACTAGTATTTTAGTTACCTCCCGAGCTTTAGCCGTTCTTGTTGGGAATGCTTCTGGCCAACCTGAAAAGGTATCAGTTAATACCAATAAATATCGATACCCCCCTTTTCTTGGAAGTTCTGTAAAATCAATTTGCCATTGTTGTCCAGGCCCATTGCCTTTTCCAATCTGGCCCATTTCCGGCTTGGGGGTATTCTTAGGATTAGTCTGGAGGCAAAGATCACACTGTTGAGTCACCTGTCTCACCGTGGTGTATAAATTTCTAGCCACAATTTCTCTTATCAAATGATTATACAGAGCCTCTGTTCCCCAATGTCTTTTCCTATGTTCCTCCCGTATCAAATGCCATAATAAGCAAGATGGAACGATTAGCTTTCCTTGTGGGGTATGAGCCCACCCCTCTTCATTATATGACCCTTCTAAATCTGTAATGAGCTTCTGATCTTCCTTGGTGTATTCTGGCTTACCTTCTAGGGAGATCTGCCTATCCGGAATTAAAGCCCCTTCTGTTTTTACCTTTGTTTTAGCCACTTGTTTTGCCTCTCTGTCCGCCAGCTCGTTCCCTTTTTCCAAATCTGAGCTCACTTTTTGGTGTACCTTAATATGCATAATTGCTACTTTCTCAGGGAGCTGGACAGCTTCCAGTAACTTCAGAATTTCTTCTGCGTGTTTGATATTTTTCCCTTGAGAACTCAGTAGTCCTCTCTCCTTCCAAATTGCTCCATGTGCATGTACAACTCCAAAGGCATATTTTGAGTCTGTATAAATGTTCACAACTTTGCCCTGGGCCAACTCCAGGGCGCGGGTTAGAGCAATTATTTCTGCCTTCTGTGCGGAAGTGTTCATGGGCAAAGCCCCTGATTCTATTACCTCTTGGCTGGTGGTGATGGCATATGCCGCATGTTGATTACCATTTAGGACGTAACTGCTTCCATCTGTGAACCACGTTTCCCCGTTTTCCATGGGGCTGTCTTTCAGGTCTGGGCGACTGGCGTATGTTGCTTCGATGGTTTCCAAACAGTCATGATGTACCGGTTCTCCTGAGTTCCCACTGAGAAAAGAAGCTGGGTTAACAATGTTAGTGACTACAATCTCCACATCATCCTGCTCTACCAATATAGCTTGATATCTCAGGAATCTTTGCAGAGAAAGTCAATGTCCACTTTTTGCTTCCAGTACTGTTGATACTGTGTGAGATGCCAGAACAGTCATTTTCTGGCCCAGAGTAAACTTTTGGGCTTCCTGTATGTTCAGTATCACAGCCGCAACCGCCCGCAGGCATCCAGGCCAACTTTTTTGCAGTTGTGTCTAACTGCTTAGAGAAGTAGGTAACTGCCCATCGATATGGACCTAGGTTTTGTGTTAATATTCCCAGGGTAATGTCCTGTTTCTCATGGGAGTAAAGAAGAAACGGCTTACTTACATCTGGGAGTCCTAAGGCTGGGGCCGACATCAAAGCCTTTTTCAGTAGCTCAAAGGCTCGTTCGGTCTCCTTGTTCCACTCAAGGTGTTTTTGCTCAGTGGTTGTCAACGCATACAGTGGTTTAACAAGCAATCCATAATTATAGATCCACAATCGGCACTACTCTGTCATTTCCAGAAAAGTCCGTAACTCTTTTACTGTCTGAGGTCTCCGAGTTTGACATATTGCCTCTTTACAGGCCTGTCCCAAATTTCTTTGTCCTGCACTAATTTCATAGCTTATATAATTCACTTTGTGTTGCATTACCTGTGTCTTTTTCTTGGATACCCGGTACCCCTGGAGTCCCAGGAAATTCAACAGACTCACCGTCCACGTCATACAATCTTTCTCTGTTTTGGTGGCAATCAGGATATCATCTACATACTGCAACAGCTTCCCCTGCTCAGATGGGGTTTCCCAGGATTCTAAGTTTTTCGCAAGCTGATTGCCAAAAATGGTAGGATTATTCTTAAATCTTTGTGGCAACACCATCCAAGTGAGCTGGGTCTTTCGATGACTTTTGGGGTTTTTCCATTCAAATGCAAATAATTTTTGGCTGGTTTCATGGAGAGGGAGGCAAAAGAAAGCATCTTTCAAATCTAAAACAGTAAACCAAGTCAATTCAGGTGTTAATATAGTCAACAGGGTATATGGGTTCGCCACTACTGGGTAAAGATCTTCAGTTATCTTATTCACCGCCCGTAAGTCTTGGACCACCCGATATGACCCATCGGGCTTCCGAACAGGTAATATAGGGGTATTGAATTCAGACTCACATTCTTTTAATAATCCTAATTGCAAAAATTTTTCTATCACTGGCCGGATTCCTTCTCTGTCTTCCTTCTTTAGGGGATATTGTTTAATTCTTACCGGCTTTTGGCCTTCCTTCATCCTAACTTCAACAGGTGGAGCACTTTTCGCTCTTTCAGGTGCATCAGTAGCCCATACCCCTGGGTATACTTGGTTTAAGATGTCCTCATTAATGTTTCCTTCTAGGGGGACACTGGTTAAAGTTAGGTTCAATATTTGAATATATTGCTGATCTTTTACTTCCAGAGTAATTTCTCCCTTTTTGAATACAATTTTTGCTCCCAATTGTTCCAACAAGTCCCTTCCCAAAAGTGTCTTTGGGGAGTTGGGCATATATAAAAATTTATGAATGCCCAACTGTTTTTCATAATTTATATTTTAAAGGTTTACAAAAATATGCCTTTTCACTTTGGCCAGTCGTTCCTTTCACCATGACATAATCATCTCCCAGGGGTACCAAGCTTGATTCAGAACCGAGTATGTTGCTCCTGTATCTACCAAAAATTCTATCTCTTGTTGTGTTTTTCCTAGCTTAATTATAACCAGTGGATCTGCTAGGGTAGATTCCCCAGGTTCCCGTCAATCTCTTTTCACATGGGTTACCATTCTTCCTGTTTGAGCCTTCTGATCCCCCTTGTTCCTTGGGCATTCCTTTTTCCAATGACCGAATTTCTTATACAAAGCACATTGATCCTTGCCCAGTTGGGGCAAGTCTCGTCTAGGCCCTCTTCCTCTTTCTTCCTGGATAACAGCCATTAATTTTTTTTGCCCTTGCCTATATCCTTCCTCTCTGTTACTAAATACTCTCCATGCTTCATCCAACAATGTTTCTAAATTCCTACTCTCTGTAGGTCGTAATTTCTGAAGTTTACGCCTTATATCCCTTGTAGATTGACCCAAAAACAGGGAGACTAATTGTTGTATTCCTACCTCTGACCCAGGATCCAGCGGTGTGCAGCGGCGCATTACATCCCTCAGTCGATCCAGGAATTTAGATGGAGACTCGGAAGGACTCTGTTTAACTGCATATAAAGCTGACCAATTTATAGGTTTTGGGATTGCTCTTTTCATTCCTTTTGCAATCTACTCCTGATACCCCTGTAATCTTTCCATATGTGCAGATCTATTAACATCTCACTTTGGGTCTTGGAGAGGGAAATATTCCTTAATGTCCCCTCCTGTAATCTTATAATGATCTTCAGCAAGGTTCCCTGCTGTTTTTAAAAATCAGCTGTTTCTCTGTCTCAGTCATATATTCCAATAATAGCTGTATATCCTTCCAATCAGGGTTATGCTGTTTTACAATAAATTGGAAATGCTTAGTTACACCTATCGGATCACTCCTATAATCTTTTGCAACCTTTTTCCATTCCACTAGGTCAGCAGTAGAAAAGGGTACTTTGATTAACATCGTCCCCCCATCCGGCCCCACTGCTTCTCGGAGAGGTGCTTGTAAAGCTGTTGAGGTAGTTTTCTTCCTAGTACGGGAAGATACAGGGTTGTTCGGGGGGGTCGGAGTTCTATCCGAGTCTGCATCCTGTTCCTGTGATAGAGGGGGAGGCTTAAATAAATCAGTTAGATCTTGTTCTGGTGCCTGATGGATTTTATTTGCCTTAGTACATCTTCGTCCAATACTACATGCTGAACAACACCGCCTCAGTTTATCTCTAAGCTCCTTGTTGTTCTCTCGCTCAAGTGCAAGCACCATGGGGTCCTGTGGGGGTACCATTTCACAGTCTCTTTGCCACTCTGGATGATTTCAGAGGGTGAAAAACATGTCTGCATATGAAACCTCATCTTATTTTCCTTCTCTCCTTAAAAACAGCATTAGTTGTAATAGAGTATTATAATCTATTGACCCATTAAGTGGCCACTTAGCATCACCTTCTAAATTATACAACAGTCATCATTGATTGCAGTATTTAATAAGGTTCTTTTTATTTTCCGTACCTCCGGTCCCAACAATATCTTTCCAGTGGGCAATTACACAACCCAAAGGACTCTTCTTCAATACTCCTCCTTGATTGTTTCCCATTTTAATACTCCTCCTAATGATTCTTAAGTTTGATTTTGGCTTCTCCTTTAATAAGCTTCCATGCAAATCGTTTCTTACACTTCTTTATAGTCTTCCCCCAGTTTTCTCTCTTCCCACACGTCCCAAATTTCTGGAATTAAATTTTCCCTTACACACCAATCTCACTATTTCGGATTCTTAGTGAGCTGTTTCCCAATCATAAAAGTGTGGAATTTGGGGAAAACACTCAAGGCAGTCTGGTTTCCGTCTGCTAGAGGTACAGTACCACTTCCTCCCACAAGATTCACACTTCAACAAAACCCAAGCTGGATGCTAATTGCTAATTATTATATAGTCCAGTTGTAAGCCCACATACAAAGCAGGGAATCACCCCTATTAATACGTAAAGACATTCACACATTAACAAACATACATACACCTATAAATTTCAACATATCATTTCCACACACCCACACAAAATCTTTAACATAAACTTCCAAACATTCACATCATACAATCATCGCTCCAGTTGACAACCTTTCAGCAGCTGCAAAAGTAAACCAAGCGCAATTGCGAGGGGGTCCATTTACCCCATAAACCAAGCGCAATTGCGAGGGGATGCGCTTACCCTTCTCCTGCCTCTTATACACCAGTCATCGACAGGTCCATCCTGGCTCCTGATACCAGGAAACAGCAGTCACCCTGAATTTGCTCGATCTACCTCCAAGATCGCTAGCAGCCGCTCTATCGGTCAGCAAATCCCTCTTTTTTACCATACAGGGTACCCTCCTCCCATACGGGGACTACGCTGCACGCCAGACGTCTCTGCGCGATTTACCAGTTGCCTCTGCCCGTCCTTTTACAGGCTCCCTTTGTGACACATACCGTTTGGTCCACGGTTTCAGGAGGTCGTTGTCTGCTCCCACGGTGAGCAGCTGGCAGCAGAGGCTCCTCCGAGGAAAGTGCTCGGAGCGCGCTGAGGGGCGTCCCCTCCACACTCGGTCCCGCAGCTGAGCAGAGTCTCCTGCCTGGCTCGCCAAACTGACGTGCGGAAACGGACTCCACAATCAGTGAGATTGTAAAGTAGGTATGTTCATTCAGCACTGGGCAGCACGGGGGGTAGTCCCACCAAAGTCGTGCGTGCCCGACTCGGCAGTTCGCTTCAAGTTTATACAGTCAAGTGTTACATATTCACAATATGCCTATACATATGCATAACCTATCCCTGCTGCATATTAAAATTAGCTCCGAGAGGTCATTTCCATAGTCTCCTCTCAACTGCGCTTGCGCAGTGCCTCTTTATAGTGGTCGTCTGGTGGTCACAGAGATGAAGATAGATGACTCCTCTTTGTCACCGCTAGTAACCTCTTTTCTTGCGCAGGCTCAGTGATTTCTTGGTATTCACCCAAGCCGCAAGACCAGTCTTAGCTGGCTCTTGGGGCCAGCTCCTGCTTCTTATCAGGAACTGTCTCTACCTCATTGGCCGGTTCTTAGGACCAGCTCTTCTTATCAAGGACTGTCTCTACGTCAGCTAATTTCAACAATGTAAGCGCTAAACATCATCTTTTATCCCCCTTTATTATGTCTACTGAGATTCTTTTGACTCCCCTTGTCTCAAGGGGAAAAGGGGGACAGTGGGGGGAGTAGGGGGCACTGAAGGATAAGGGGGTGGAACTGAGGGAGGCACAGAAATTTAAAGGGGTGTGGGCAGGGGGCAGAAGGGAGGCACTGGAGGACGAGTGGGGAATGTCAGGAGGATGTTAACGGGTCAGCAACAGCACAGGGGCTAAGCTGAGACGGAGTGTAGCAGAGGGGTCTGGCTGGCCCATCAGAGCCCTGCCCATTAACATAGGCCCCAGTGGTGCTTCTCCCCAGTCCCAGCAGGCCTGGGTACATATGCGTGGGGCAGGGGCAGTTCCACACAGGGAGCCCACCCGCAGATATGTGGTTTTGTCCCTCAGGCTGCTGTGCCCCCTGGCCCCGCTCGAGCCCATGTAAGCCTCTGGCCCCCTGTCCTGGGGATCTCGCCATATGTCTGATCCAAACTGAAGACTCGGCAAAGTTTGCTCAAACACAACACGTGCTCCTGCCTTGCATGGTCATGTTCCTTGACAGAGGTGAGGATGGAGCTGTAAAAGGGAGTCAAGCCCCTTTCTGGGTTGAACACTAGGCTGAGGCAGGGTCCTTCTGTGGAGGGTACCAGCAAGGGCCAAAGTGCTGAGGCCTGGGCTTTCCCTGGCCACCTGCAGTGCTGAGGGCTCCAGCAGTCCTGGGAGCTGAGCGTGCCAGGCGCAGGGCAAGTGACTGAGCTGGACGTTCTCCAGCAGCAGGCTTTTGTTTGAGGGGTGCTCAGAGGGACCCCGACCTGCCCCACCGCTGCAGGGGGTTGGTCCCAGGCACATGTGAGCCCTGGCTCCCTGCACATTGGGCTTTGCATTGCCCTGAAACAGTCTGAGCCTCCTCCCAACCCCACAGAGCTTCTCAACCCTGCCAGTAACTCCTTTTTCTCCCCAACTTGCTGCTCACATGGACCAGATGCCTTGGTTCAGCTGCATCTCCTGAAAGAAAGCAAAAGACCAAGAAGCCAGAGACATGGGGCGAGAGGTCCTGGTAAAATGGAGTCCCTGGAGATAAGTCTTTGGGAGAGGTTTCTCATGTCAGGCCAGGCCAGGCCAGGCAAACAGAGGAAACAGTGGAGCGGTAAGGCTCCAGTAGGCAAGAGCTGAAAGGGGCTGAGCTCTGCCTGCTAACCCATTATATTAGCTCTCCTGACAGCAGTAACAACTGCAACCACAACAGCTGCTGAGGACAAGCTATTTACTGAGCACCATCTTCTCTGAACAAACAGAAGTGTAAGTCTTGACACCTCACTTCCTCCGAGCAGCACCGTCCCAGGAGAGGAGCAAGCTGTGGGCCAGGTGGGGGGCTGGAGGGAAGCCTGTGACACTGGCCAGGAGGTGAGGACCAGCCCACAGGGGCACAGTGTTCCCAGGCCAGCACGGCCCCAATCCTGTGGCCACGGCCCCCCAGAGCATGGCCAGGCTGTGCTGTCCCATTGTGCCACCCCACCTCGGTGGGAGGTGAGGGGTGCCCGAGGCACTCCTTGTGCATGGAGGGCTGGGAGCCTCTCGGGGTGCTGCGACCTAGAGATTGAGTCCTGGGACGTTCCCTGCTCTGGGAGCAGAACAGGCACCGTGGGCGACTCACTCAGATGAGGCTGTCCCTGTTGCTCTCCTCTGGGGGAAGGAGTGGCCGCCGGGGCTGCGGCTGCCCTGAGGGAGAAGGTGAGCGGGGCCGGGGGTCCCTGCGACCGCCGACCTCCCGTGCGAACCTCCCGTCTCGCTGCAGGCGGAGACGTGCTGCGGTGGCCCGGAGCGGCGGGGGTTCAACGGGGCGCGGGGCGCTGGAGTCTCAACGGGGCGCAGGGCGGCGGGGCCGCTGACTGCCGGCGCCGGAGCCTGGCTGCCTAGGCGGGGCTTCCAGTGGCAGCGAGGTGGGACGGTGTCCCCGCAGGGTCAGGCAGAGGGCAGGCGCGCCCCGCGGCATGCCGGGAGCTGTAGTCCTGGGCAGGGGGCTGCCGGGCGGCCATGTTGTCTCGGGCACGGCAGGGAACGCAGTCTTTGCTCCAGCCGCGGTTCCGTGCCGTGCTGTGCCCTGCCGTGCCCTGCCCGCTCCGTGCGGGCTCCTGCGGGGCTGCAGCCATGCCTGCTCCCCACGTCCCGGGAGCACCTGCGTCTCGGAGACACAGCACTGCGGGTGTGCCCCCCTGTCCAGCTGGCTCTGCCTTTTTTCCGTTCCTGTTATTCTGTCCTGCTTCTCGGCCTTTCTTTCCTCTTCTTCCATGTCTGTCCTCCAGTCTGTTGCTTTTATTTTTCCTCTTGGTCTCCTTGTCTGGATTTGACCCTCTGTTTCTTAATCCTCTGTGTCCTATTCACTGTCCTTCTTTTTCTCTCTCTGTCTGTATGTCCCGTTCCCTGTCCCCATCTTTCTCTATCCCTCCTTTCTTCTTCTTCCCCTCCCCCCCCACTTCTCTATCCCTCTGTGCTGCTCCCCAACCCTACTTCTTCTTCCTCCATATCTTTGCAAGTCTCCTTGTCCCTATTTTTCTTGATTTCTCCATCTCTCTGGCCTTTTCCCTACACCTTTCTTTCTCAGCTACTCAGTCTTTTCCTTCATCATATTTTTCTCTTTCTAGTCCTTCTCCCCATCAGCTTAACCTGAATGACCAGGTGTCCTTCTGCTCTGGTATTTACCTAGCATTGCCTCCCGGAAGATCTGTGTCTTTAGCACTAGGGATCATTTGCGAGCTCATCTCCTTATGTAGATGGCACAGCTAGGTGTAGTTAAACCAGAGGTTGTTCTCAGCTGGTGCTCGGTGCATCTTGTTGAAACAGCAGGGTCGTGGGCCTTATTTTGAAGGAAGGTTTCTTGTCTGTGCTTATTGCTCCTAGGGAGGCTGCACAGGAGTGGTGTTGGGGTCTGCAGGGATGGGTGGGACCTGCTGTGGTTCCTCAGAAACGTGAAGTGGACTTATTGTAATGGACTTGAATGAAACCACACTGACTGCGTATGGTTTTCTTCCTCAGCTCCAATTCCAACCTATGTGCTTGGCACTAATCAACAAGAGACCCTGAGCTATTTTCCAGATGTCAGTGGCTGCCAGTTAGTGGAGAACATCACTTACTCAGGTAACGGTGCAGTTGGTCTGTGATCAGGGATGTGTACTTGCATGATGGGCTTTTATGAACATTTTCTGGTTTTGCCACTTCAAAGCCCTTCTTTTTTTCTGGGAATTTTTAAGACAGTGTTTTTTATTCTGGGGTTCAGGCTGGAGTTGGACTTAATGCTGATTGGCTGATATAATGGGCTCTGTAAAACATGAGAGAGAACCCTACTTTTTTGCTGTTGTTTTCTAACACTCTCTGAACTTTGGTAAGCAAAAGGAAGAGTGGTTGAAAGAGCCTGTTCTTGAGTAACGTGTTCCTGTAGTGTGCCCATATTTGTATGGTGAAGGTTTCCTACCTGTAGTATGATTTTGCTGGGCTGTGAGGCTGTATTGGAGTAGCAAAGGTGAGAAGTATCATCTTTAAAGGTAATGAAGCTGTAGCAAAGCAAGCAGGAAAATCTAGTTTCTTCCTAGAATGCTGCCTGACAAAAATAGTAGCAAGTAAAGGCACTTGCAATTAGCTTTTTTATGCAGTCTTCATAGGGAGCTTGTGGTATTGATTGTTTTCTGGGAAGCAAGGCAGCAGTGAGGAAAACTTGCGCTTGCCTAAACGGCTTCTTTGCTGTAGGCAGGGTTTGAGCATTTGCACTAGAACAGGTCTTTACTACAGTTTGCAAACACAGAAAGTGAGCTGTCTGTAAGGAAGGTTTCAGTAGAAGTAAGGCCCAATTTGCTAAATTGGGTCTTTTGTATATGATGCAAATAACAATGGCTTGGCAGTGTTTACATCTCAAGTGCCCGACTGTTGTGTTAATGCAGGCTGTAAGGGTGTTTTCAGGGGTACTTCTGGACTGCAGGTCACGTGCCTGAGTGGTACTAAGTCCCAGGATGAGCCAGCTCCTGCCAACAGTTTGAGCTAAGAGGATATGACAGAACGGAAACCATCTCTGTTGTGGACCCCAAACGTCAGAGATGCGGATACGTTGCTGACGTGCCCCCAGCCCAGAGATGCGGGAAGTTTTGCCAACAGTCTGGTAAGGATTCTGTTTTCTGCTGGAATGGCTTTCCAGATGGATTTAACAAATGATTGCCTTTCTGCTTGCTGTGGCTATCTATAGAAGGGTCCTGCTGTTTGGGTTTACCAATGTAAGGGCTTTGGAGGAGAACTGGCTAAACCAGCTTTCTTTTTATGGAGATCACTAGCATTTGTGTAGAAAAGTAGAGGTTCAGTCAGTAAATCTTATAGCATAGTGCTGTGCTTGGACCATGGAACTCCGTCTCCTGGAGGTGCATTTCATTTGGACCAATTATTTTCTCAGCTAAGTCTATCCAAGTCTTACAGACTTGAGCCCCTTGGGATCGTGACGTTGTAGTTCGAGTAGCAATGTTTGGTTTGCTGTTGCTTTGCCAAGGCAAAGCCCCTTGCAGGATAATGGTCCTGCAAAAAGCCTGGGACTGCAGTCTTCTCAGTAGTCTTCTGTAGCCTTTATGCTGCCAGGGTGTTGATGCTGTTTCTTCAGAAGTAAAATTCACCCTAATTGTGGGATGTCTTTCCTGCCCTCTCTGGATGGAGTAATCCCTGGTCACGCTCTACCTTCAACCTAGGCAGGTTATTTTCCCTCATTCCCATCTTTTTCTGAGGTGAACATCACAGTTGTTATATTCATGAAAAAGCTGAACTCTTTTTTTCCTTCTACAAATATTACTTCAAAATAGCCTCTTCATTTCCCTGTTCTGTATTGGTAGCTCTGAGCATTTAATCTGGTCTACCTGACTCTCCTGAACCCCAAAGCAGTGTTCTGAAGGAGGCTTATTAGGATTGCTTCAGCGGTGTTAAAATCAAAGCTGCTTGCTCTGCTTTATATCAGGGTGATGGAAAAGGCCACTCTGGTTTTTGAGTCTTTTTTTCCCTTTAATTTTTAGATTGGCAGAGGAAACTTCTGTCGGGCTTTCTCTTTGCGTACATCCTGGTGCTTCTCTTGCCAGCTTTCTTTGCTAAACACAGGCTATTGCTTAAAACTTCCATCAGAGGTGGATGCCTGTCACACAACAAGGGTTCTTTTGGTATCGGACGATAAAGCGGCAAAGGTCTACGGACCAAGTCTGATCAACCTTGTTATAATAATATAAATTGACAATCAATATCATTAAGCCTGAGTGGAGTGCAAGCAATCTAACCATGAGCAAAAGAGAGAAGGGGAAACCTCACTTGCCATGTAGGCAAGGTACGACACTGTTAACGATTAATCTTACCCGCTGATGAGCAACAGTCAGGGAAATTGTCCTTACATCGTGACAGAGAACACGACAGGTCGACGTCTCCTTTGCTGGGCAGCACCCCTGGACCAGCCAATGAGAGCTACCCTGAGTTAGCGTCGGGGGACCTTATTTATGGGACTGCGCCTTCTCTGTTCAGTTGTATGACTGACAAGTTGAGGTAGACACATAGTTTACATACAAAGCTGGACGTGTCTCAAAAGGGTTTGTGATCCGCAAGTAGTTATATGCGGTTGGTCATAGGTGTCTGTGTGCGAGTGGGTCCGTGCAGCTGTGTAAGCAGTGCAAGCTCGCCATGTAAGTGCTTTCCACCGTCCCATGCTGTACTCAGGGTCAGGAGCATCTCACCACACTCCACCCCTTGTGGCATGGGTAATGGCATGATCCAGTGGTTGGGCTAACAGCCCTGCAGAGTGAGGGTGTGAGCCTCTCTTGCCTCTACACATGCGAAATGGTTGGGCATGAATGGAGAGACGTTGGAGGAGGAGGATTTCCCAAGCAGGGGGCAAAAGCGAGATTAATTGCTATCAGTGTGTTCAATTGTTTGGTTCTACGATATGTGGCAAAGCAAAGCTTAATCACAATCGAAACAAAACTTATTAATGGGATAAAGAATATTACAATAATAAGACTTTGTTAATTTTTTTTTGCAAATTTAAGGATGGTATCTAACTAAACAGGTCAGAAAGTGAAAATCCACCAGGAGATACTGTGATTTGGTGTAATGTTTGTAAATGTTTGTAAATGGCACGGACGTCATGTTCAATTTGTCCAGATTTGTTAACATTGGTGCAACAGGTGGTATGAATCAATGCACAGATGCCTCCTTGCTGCAGGGTAAGCATATCAAGTACTAGACGATTTTGTCCTGCTCTCAAAGCTAAAGAAGAATTTTCCTGTTGCAAGGCTGAAGTGGCATCTACTGTGCAATTGCCTGTGGCTTCCATGGTATCAGATAGATTTTTAAGAGCTCTTTCTAGTTTGTTTGCCCCAAGTCCGGGAATTCAGATTCTGATTAAATGTGTCCATCTGGAATCATGGGGGGTTCCTCATATACTGGGGTGAAGAGGTGGCAGGTCAGATCTATGCATGCAGCAGGGGCTGCATTAATCCCCCACCTCCTATTGCATGAATGACTGCAGGCAGAGGCTCTGTGAAATGAACATCAAACCTTTAATGAATTAAGAAAGAAACAGAGATATGGGAGAGGGCTGGGACTGCAGTGGGTGGGTGCAGGTCGCATGTCGCAGGGATCCATGCTTCCACACCTTCTCTATTAACCTATCAACAGCAGTTGCGGGGCGTGGTGCCCTTTGTGCCCTGGCATCCCTCAGGGTTCTGTCTTGCTTGCTGGGGACGTTTTTGCCGTTGGATACCCTCTGCTTGCTGCTGCCTGCTTGCTGCCTGCTGCTGCCTGCCACACCATCCGTGTCTGGCTTCCTCTCCCACAGGGTTTTTGAGTGTTTTACCACCCAGCACACCACCATCTTCTTCCTCTTCTTGGGTGGGATGTTGTCCCGTGGGGAGGTCTCTTGCGTCTTGGGGGTCCTGGTTGGCGTGGAGCACTTGGCCTGCTTGCCGCCCACCTCTCCTGATCTGGGCACCACCTGGCAGGAGATGACACCCGGCAGCAGCGGCAAGTGGGTCAAAACCACGTGTGGCTGCCTCTGCAGCGCCTCCTCCACCAGCTGGGCCATGCGGGGCGGATGATGCCTTGGGGCAGCTGTGGGGGTCAGCAGAGGACTCTCCAGAGGACCCTTCAGGGACTCTCTGGAGGACCCTTCAGGACACCCTTTGGACAACCCTTCAAGGGACTTTCCATGGGACTTTCCACAGAAGTCTCCACAGGACTCACTGGCGGACCCTTCAGGACACCCTTTGGACAACCCTTCAAGGGACTTTCCATGGGACTTTCCACAGAAGTCTCCACAGGACTCACTGGCAGCCAGGTGGGGAGGACCACTGCCACCCTGCCCTGCTTCCCTTGGGGTCCAGCAAGGGGGACGTCACCACACCCAAGAAAGGGTTGCTGTCACCCAGCATCACCACTGCCACTTGGTGCTCGGGGCAGTTGCCTTCCGCCCTGTACTCTGAGGAGTCAGAGGGCTGATTGAGGAAGGCAGTGCTGGTGAGGCTGTCGGAGATGTCGAGGACATCGGGGATGGTGTCCTCGCTGTCCCCCAACCTTGCCACCGATGCTCGCTCCTTGGGGCAGCTGCCCTCTGCCATGTACTCGGAGAGCTTGTTGAGGAAGGCGGTCAAGCTGGAGCTGTTGGGGTCATCAGGGGCGGTGTCCTTGCTGTCCCCCAGCATCATTGCCTCCACTTGCTCCATGGGGCAGCCACTCTCTGCTCTGTACTCCAAGAGGTCAGGAAACTTTTTGAGGTAGGTTGTCAAGTCAGGGACATTGGAGACACTGGGGACAGTGTCCTTGCTGTTCCCCAGCCCCACTGCTGCCGCTTGCTCCTTGGGGAGCCACGTACTCTGAGAGGTCATGGAGCTTGTTGAGGAGGGTGGTCAAGTAGGGGCCGTTGGGAATGTTGGGGACATCGCGGATGGTGTCCTTGCCATTCATGGTGTTGAGCCAGGCGAGCGTGTCGGTGATGTCCATGGTGAATGACTGGTAGTCATGAAACCTCAGGTTGTCTGCTGCCAAAGGCATTGGCAGAAGCATCTGTCCCCAGCTCAGGCAGATCCAGGGGCTTCTCCAGGGCTGCTGGGATGGTCACCCCTGCTGAAAAAGCAATCAAAACCAGCCCAACAGTGGGGTGATGCAAGCTTTCCTGGGCATGAGAGGCCTGCCAGTGGGCTCTGCCACCCCCTAAAACTCACCTTTGGACTTTGTCTTGGTTCCGCCTGTGGAATGATTGCTGGAGGTGACTTATTGATATGTCCCCCTGCTTAAGGGAAGGTAAACCTCCAGGGTGGAATGCAGTGGATATACAAGAAATCTGTTCCATAATAATGCCCTAAGCAACATAACCTGCAACCTTAGGTATTAGCAGCACCAGGGGAGCTTGGTATGCTGACTCTAAGAGAAACAACACGGAGGGTGGAGCGGAGTGGTGACACCGCAGCCAGGCTCTGTGATATCACTGCAGGGATCGGGAACTGGAACTACTGGAACAAGAATGGAAGGTCCCTGCATTGAATCCACTGAAGCAAGGAGGTGAAACAGTGGGGGTTCTCTCAACTCTATGGCCTTACTTCTGATTTATATCATAAGTGCCCAGTTCTGGAGTAGTGACACGCTACATCATGTTCTCTGGGTGAACTTTGCTTATTATAATCTCATTATAATACCAAAACACACCTCCATCTCAAAAACTACCCACCTCCAAGGTGCAACCACCCCTCACTGAGCATGTGCTCTGAATTTTCTCTAGTGTACACCTTTAAAAGTAAAGCGAGAGAACTTTATACCAATCAAAGTAAAGGTATGTATGACTAGAGTCACTCAAGCTCCACCTAAAAAATAAGAAAATATAAAAGGGCTTAAGAAAGGAGGAGTGTTAGGGAAGACACCATCATAGACAAGTCAGGAGGACATCGCTGACTTCTGGGATCAGTCGACAGGCTGAACCTCTCTTCCCCCCCATAGGAACGCCTGCTGGGTAAGATTCGAGCCCTTGGTTGTACCGAGTGCTTCCCTGTATAGAGTTTTCCCATAATTTAGCGTGCTTGTAGTCGACTGTATTATTATTTGCACGTGCTTTGCAGACAGTGTATTTATCACCGGCAATCCAAAAGAACCTGTACTGTTGCTTTAATAAACTACGCTGCTCATCAATCTAGTCGTGGTAGTTCATTAATGCAACTAAACTCCCTAAGTCCGGTAATTCTTGTGCGTTGAACACGGCTAAGTTGAGAGTTCAGTACTCTATTAAGTGCATCCGTCATTGTGATAGTTCAGCGTATTGAATGCGACCAGACTTATAGCGTTGAATTGGACATCACTCAGAAGTTAAACCTAGCCGCCCCCAGCCCCTTTGACATCTGAGGATAAGCTGGAATGCAAGGTGGTTTATTTTCTGCCAAACTTCTTTAACCTTTAACGCAACACCGCTGAGTTGGCAGAGCTGGGGCAGGCCAATGGGGGCTGGCGTCAGGGATGCTGTCCTCAATGACCACCATGTCATTGTCAGAGGCCTCCAATGGCTTCTTGGTGCTGCTGGGCAGGGTGTGGAGCACAGGGAGGCCCTGCACCCAGTGCTGAGCCATGGGGTACAGGGGCTCCCCATGGACCACAGCCCATGGCCCCAGCCCCATCTGCTGGTGGGGCAGCAGCATCCCCATCACCACCTGCTGTCCCCAGCTGTCGGCAGGGGAACAGGGAGCAGCCATGGGGGGAAGCAGCACCTCGCAGGGGAGTTATACCAGCTGCCCTGTGGCCCCCAGGGGCCCTGGCACTCCCTGCCAGACGGTGGCCTGGGCCAGCTGGTAGGTAACGGTGTGGGCACAGGCAGGCTCATAGGACACTGGTAGCCCCAGGACAGGGGACAGCACCCAGGCAGTGACTTGTGGTGGCATGGCTGGGGCAGTGAAGGTCACGCCGGGCACTTCTGATGCCATCAGCAGCCGGAGAGGGAACCTCTCTCTTGAGGGAAGCAAAGAGGGGTGATGGGGTGAGATATTGGTGGGCAGAGCTGGTTGGGGGGTTACCTGGAGGGCAGGAGCACCAGGAGGAGCGGAAGCCTGCTGCTGTACCTGCCATGGCAGTTGGTCAATGTTGGGTTTTTTGGGGGAAAACAATGTTCTGGCGATCATTCTGCCAGCACCTGCTTCAGCCAGCCTTGCAATGGTTTGATTTTTTGTACCACAACTCCCTATCTCAATGATTTTCCATCCCCATGATGATTTCCTGACCTCAGTAATGGTTTTCTGTCCCCACCATGGTTTCCCATCCCAATGATGATTTCTCAGCCCTGTGATGGTTTCCCATCCCAAGCTTGATTTTTTAGGGGAGGTGAATTTCATGTCCAAGGGGAAGGGATGGGGCCAGCACCAGTAGCCTTGCAGTGCCGCCATGTGTGTGCTGCCCCATCCTGCGCCAGTGTTGGGAGTGGGGCTGAGGGGGAGAGGGGGGATTGCATTGTTTTTGTCCTCCCCCTCTCTGCCCTGGGGGGGCAACTGCTGCTCCCAACTGTGGTGGAACCAATGCTGGTACCGGTACCATGCAGCCATGATGGGGAGCTGTCACAAAAATTTGGCAGCTGGTCTGTGCCAACCGAGAAGAGAGGCTGGGATGTAAAGTGTAGCATTACAAGAGGAATTATTGCATTCATGTGCATGAGCTGTCCCATCAAACTGGGGCACCGTGAATGCGGTCTTACACATGGTTCTTATACCTTTCAAGCGTTCAGGTCCAACGTGATTTGACCAGTTGCTACTTAACACACAGACACAGACACACACAGACACACAGACACACACACACACACATGCACGCACACTGCTGTTTTGGAAAGCAACTCTAATCTGTGGCCATGTGACCCCTTGTAAAAAGGGAGTCTCCAACTTCTCTGTAGCCACCCTTTAAATACTGAAACATGGCAATAAGGTCTCCCCTAAGCCTTCTTTTCTCAAGGCTAAACAAACTCAGTTCTCTCAGCCTTTCCTCATATGGCAGGCTTCCCAGTCCTTTGATCATCCTTGTGGCCCTTCTCTGGACCCTTTCCAGCCTGTCCACATCTTTTTTGTATAGCGGGGACCAAACTGAACACAGTATTCCAGGTGTGGCCTGACAAGTGCTGAGTAGAGTGGGATAATGACTTCTTTATCTCTGCTGGTGATGCCCTTGTTGATGCAACCCAGCATCCTGTTGGCTTTTTTTTTGCCATAGCAGCACACTGTTCACTCATATTGAGCTTGTGGTCCACCAGGACCCCCAGGTCACTTTCCACAGAGCTGCTCCCCAGCCGGGTAGATCCCAGCCTGTGCTGCACTCATGGGTTATGTTTTCCCAGGTGCAAGACCTTACATTTGTTGTTGTTGATGAACTTCATAAGGTTCTTGTTAGCCCACTCTTCCAGCCTATCCAGGTCTTCCTGCAGGGTGGCTCTCCCTTCCAAAGTGTCTACTTCCCCACTTAGTTTGGTGTCATTGGCAAACTTCATCAGGGTACACTTGATCCCATCATCCAGATCACTAATGAAGATAATAAACAGAGTTGGGCCCAATATTGATCCCTGGGGGACTCCACTTGTGACAGGTTGCCAATTTGAAAAGGAGCTATTTACCACCACCTTCTGGGTGTGGCCTATCAGCCAGTTCCATACCCACTGCACAGACCTCTTGTCTAGACCATAACACATCAGTTTTTCTAGGAGGAGGCTGTAGGAAACTGCATCAAAAGCCTTGGAGAAATCCAGGTAGACGATATCCACCGCTTGGCCCACATCAACTGAGCAGGTTATTTTGTCATAGAAGGCGATCAGTTTTGTCAAGCACAATTTGCCCTTGATGAATCCATGCTGGCTTTTCCCAATCACTTTTGTCCCAAAAACTTGGGTCCGTTAGCCAGTGTGCATCACCCAATTTACACACATTGTTGAGGTGTTTTCTTTTATTATGTAAATGTGCAGATATGTGTGCATGGCACAAACCAGCACACCCTTGGTACAAACTGACAGTTATTTATACAGAAAATGTAGTCAGCTAGTACATATTAATTGTTATTCTATTAAATGATTGGTTAAAGTTCTTTGCCTATCGTAAATAACTATGCATGCCCGCTATGATTATTGAGGCCTTTACTTCCTTAACCTTTTGGGTCAGTGGGTTTCTTGAGTGGGTGGTCCTTGAGTCAGTGGTTGTGATCTCCCCCTGCCAGAATTACCTTTCCTCTCGTTTCACTTAAATTTGGTCCTTCACAGACTTTTAACAAAGCAGACTATCATTCAATTTGGGGTTTTGTTCTCAGACAGCAATATCCTGGTTTACAACGCCAAAGTATTGTTAGGGTAAAAAGAACTAAGTTAATCTTTATCGATATCATCACATGCTTCATTTGAGTTGTGATAGTCCCCAGGAGGATTCGATCCATAACTTTCCCAAGGAGTGAAGTAAGACTGATGGGCCTATAATTTCCTGGATCCTCCTTTAAGCCTTCTTCCAGTCTTCTGGGACGTCTCCCAATCTCCGTGACTCCTCAAAGATTACAGAGAGGAGCCTCACAATGATGCCAGCCAGCTCTCTTAACACTCTCGGGTGGATATTGTCAGGGCCCATGGATCTGTAGGGGTCAACCTCCTGTAATGGTTCACATACCAGCTCTTCCTTCACTGATGGTGATTCTGTGTTTGCATCAACTTGGATTTTTGTTCCCAAGGCCTGGGGCCCAACAGTGCTGGTAAAGACAGAGGTGAAGAAAGTGTTGAGAACCTCTGCCTTTTCAGCGTTGTTGGTGACTAATTCACCTCTCCTGTTTAACAGCGGGCCAGTATTTTCCTTCTGTTTCTGCTTGTTGGTTCTGTACCTGAAGAACCCTTTCTTGTAGTTTTTGACATCTCTGGCCAATTTCAATTTGAGCTGAGCTTTTGCTTTTCTAACTGCATCTCTGCATGCCCTGGCAATGCCCTTGTAGTTTGCAACAGGTCGGTCTTGCTGCAGTTCCTTATCTCTGATGCAAGATAATGGGAGGGTTTCACAGAGATGTTGAAGGGGCGGGGATGCTGGCATTATCTCGGTAGTCCAGGGGTATCCTTTCTTCTTCAGAGTGGGGGCTGTCCTCCTTGCAATGATCTGGGGTCCTTTAGTCATGCTGACTTAACCATGACTACGCCGTATACAATGTAAATTGTATCTATCTATCTATCTGTCTATCTATCTGTCTATCTATCTATCTTAAGAAAGTTCATACAATTTCTACTATAAAGAGTAATTGGTGCAATAGTTAGGGAATGAGATTTTCATAACAGAGCCCATGGGCTATCCCTTTGTGGGGGTCCCCAGGAGGCACTTGTGGGGGTTGCTTATAGTGGGATGGGGTACTGGGGGTGATGGTAGCAGCATGGGGTGGAGGTGATGCTTGTGGGGACATGTAAGAGTCGGTCAGAAAATCAGCATTGTCTCAACATTGTCATCAGGAACATGAACAGTACGTTACCTGACAATGGCCTGTTTGGAGCGCAGCGGCCAATCCCAAGGACAGAATGTGCGGTACAAGGCTCCTGGAAGGTACCTGGCTAGAGCCGTTAGAGATAACTGCATAGCTACTGTCAAAAAGGATGGATTGCAACTGTTGCCATAACATCGATGAAGAAATCATGAACTTTAGACGAACTTTGCTTCATTATAATACCAAAACACACCTCCTGGTCGAAGGCTACCCACCTCCAAGACTTACCACGCCTCGGACACTGACCCTGTGCCTGCGTGATAGCCTTGCTCGAGAAGGGTGGAGATATGATAATTGTATTCTGAGAAGGGTGGAGACTCCTGAGGCAGAGGTGGAGCAAGATGTGTTACTAAACATAAAAGATGACTTCTGAACAATGGGAATTTGAAGCTTCCCCACCAAGGACCACGACGATTGATGACGCAGCATTAGCTGGACCCGGGACCGTTAGGACGTCTTGAGATCAGTGGTGGTAGCTATAACCTCTCTTTCTCCTCTCTAAACTTAACTTTACTTTTCTCCTTTCTTTCACCCATCTCTAACTATCGCGTGCCTCTTCACAGGCAATACAATAAAGTTTTACTGTGTGATTACTGCTATCCCCTTTGGTGTTGGTCACCTTAATTTTGCACTTTCGAGATCGTAGCAAACGAACATCACGAGTCCACCGAGTGGACCGTGACAGGACACCAGTACCAGCCTGAGGTGGGGATGCCAGTAGAGGGGATGTCAGTACCACAATGGGGTAGAGATGGTGGTTTAAGTCCGCTGTGCTGTGGGGTTTAGAATCATAGAATCATTTAGGTTGGAAAAGACCTTCAAGATCATCAAGTCCAACCATCAACCATGCCCACTAAACCATGTTCTGAAGTGCCTTGTCTACGTGCTTTTTGAATACCTCCAGGGATGGTGACTCAACCACTTCCCTGGGCAGCCTGTTCCAATACCTGACAACCCTTTCAGTAAAGAAATTTTTCCTAATATCCAACCTAAACCTTCCCTGGCGCAACTTGAGGCCATTTCCTCTTGTCCTATCTCCAGCCATCTGACAGAAGAAACCAGCACCCACCTCACTACAACCTCCTTTCAGGTAGTTGTAGAGAGTGATAAGGTCTCCCCTCAGCCTCCTCTTCTCCAGACTAAACAACCCCAGTTCCCTCAGCCACTCCTCATAAGACTTGTGCTCCAGGCCCCTCACCAGCTTGGTTGCCCTTCTCTGGACATGCTCCAACACCTCAATGTCTTTCCTGTAGTGAGGGGCCCAAAACTGAACATAGTACTCGAGGTGTGGCCTCACCAGTGCCGAATACAGGGAAAAGTGCTGAATACAGGGGAACCGGCTTCAGGTGGACCGGCTGCAGGAATGCATCACTTTGCCAAGAATCAATGAGCAAGTTCATTCAAAAATTGTGAAAAAAGGTGTCAGCAGTTCATTTTGGTGTTTATTTTTGATAAGTGGTGAGAGAAGAGCACAGCACAGTTGCTGCTGTTTGACCAGAGTGTGGGACGGGATTGCAGTGGTGTGCACACCCTGGGGGTGAGGAGGAATGGCTTCTGGGGGTTGTTGGCAGCTTTCTGGGTGCCAGCAGCACCACCTGGGCACCCTGGATACAAGGAGGTCTGTCTGGGCCAGATCTGTTAGGGCAGGAGGGATACTGCAGGCAGCCCTTGCCAGCGCTGTGAGGTGCTCAGAGGCTGTATAGCCCGATGAACACGGTGCCAGAGCTGAGTTTCGGGAGTGGAGGCTGTGAGGAGTCAGTATGGCGGCACCGCTGGTGTGTGAGCTGCCTGCCTGGCTGTCCCTGGAGGTCCTGCTGCTGTGTCCTGGGGGCGAGCTCTGCTCTGGAGCGGTTTGAGCACAGCAGTTGTGCCTAAAACAAACACTGTGGGTCATGTCCGTGGGGTTGCAGAGCTTGTGATGGGGAGCAGTGCTGTTTCTTCACCTCCATTTGAGGCGAAGGCCTGTGATAAAGCCTTCACCAAACAAGAACTTCAGTTTCTGGGTGTGTTTGTCACGCTGCAGAGTTTTGGCCTGATAGAAAGTCTTTGGTCAGTCCTGGCAACCCTCAGCCGAACAGTCCCAAAGTAGTGAGGGCCTGAGCACGTTCTGGTTTGGCTCTGTGTAACTTGTGTGTCTGTCTTTGCTCATTGCCTGCATCTTTCTCTTTGAAGGGATCATCTTTGGGAGGTTCTGCAGCACTTGCTGCAGGACTTGCTCCCTCCATCAACCTGTCGTAGGGCGCCTGTGTTTAATGCCTGCTGTTCAACATTATTTCCTCTCATAGCTGCGATCAGAACCTTCTGGAGGAAAGCTGTTTGCCTCGTGACCTCATGAAGAAAATCCAAGAGCAGAAGGAAGAACTGGGCCTGATGGTGGACCTGACATCCAGAACCCACTAATATGGGCCAGAGGTCAGTGTTGGTTTTGCTGTCAGGGAAGCAAAGCTCTGTGACATTCACATGCCCCTTCCTGGGGAGTGCCAGTGGGGCCATGCTGGGAGTCTGTTCTGGGTGCGGGGAAGCGTCATGGGGCAGCAGGCGGGCATCCTTCCCTGCAGGCTCTGCGACTGCAAGGGTTATGCTGGCAGTTAGCGAGAGCTGCAGGGAAGCTTCTGTTGCGCCCCAGATCAGCTGGGCTCTGGGAGCATCCCTGACGGATGCTCAGACTCCAAAGGAGGCTGAGGAAGAGACATCAGCAGGACGCGGAGCCCTATGGTGCATGGAGACGAATACCCTGTGCCCAAGAAGGATCGTCAGACCCAGAAGGAGGCTGAGGAAGAGATGTTAGAGTGACCTGGAGCCCTGCAATGCTTGAGCTTGAGCTTGACAGGAGCTCCAGGAGTGCAGAGTGTGCCGCCATACCTAGCAGACCCCCAGCCTAGGGCTTGAGTGTTGTGATGTAGAAGATGCGGAAGGGACAGGTCTCCTCTGATCCCACAGAGCTGTGGAGGGAGAAGGAGAAAACTGAGGGGTCGAGGAGGCGCCCACATCTCCCCTCCTTGTGTGCTTCAAAGGCTTCCCCACTGCACTGATGCAATAGAACACAGAAAGGCTTCCTCCATGCTGCTAGGGCTCCCACGCAAAAGTGGCCAGGACTTTTGGTTTGGGCAGCCCTCACCTTCCCCTGGCAGCCCCTTCACAGCTCTACAAGCACATGGGCTCTGCACTGCATCCTGCACCCAACCTTCACCCTACCCCTGACCCTCACCCTAGCCAGACCCAGGTCCAAAGTGTATGCCACGAGGTAGGGCTCCCATGAAAAAGTAGCCAGGACTGAAAGGTTTGGGCAGCCCTCACCTTTCCTTGGCAGCCCCTTTGCAGCCCCACAAGTACTTGGGCTCTGCACTGCACCCTGCACCTTAACCTCATCCTTCCCTAGACCCTCCCTGTAGCCAGAGCCCAAGTGCAAAACAGACCCCACCAGTTAGGGGGCCCATGCAAAAGAGGCCAGGACTTAAAGTTTTGGGCAGCCCTCACCGTCCCTTGGCAATGCCTTCACACCCCATGAGCACTGGGGCTTTGCACTTGCTCTACCACCTAACCTTCACCCACATCCTCAGCTAACCCTAGCCAGAGCCCAGGTCCAACATGGGCACCCACCAGCTATGGCTCCCACACAGAAGTGGTCAGGACTGAAACATTTGGGCAGCCCTCACCTTCCTTTGGCAGTGCTAAGGCTGTCTACTGTGTATGTGGGTTATAGATGAGAGCTGGTTCTTCTGGGTGTTCCTGTGCAAAAGACTACTTTGAAAATAGCCATTTTTCAGTCACAGGACTAGGATATCCTTTAGCATCTGATTTCCTTGCAGGCATTAGTGAGGGAATGGCTTTGCCACAAAGGGTCTTACTTCCTCTGGAGAAGATTTGCATGGCCTGGCAACAGACACAATGTTGGAGCGGGCCTATACAACATGCTTTCTCAATGTCATCCTGCAGTGCTGGATGTGCACACTCCTGCTGGCCAACTACCTGCTCTCTCATGAGCACAGCCAGTCCTGTGAGTCCTTTCCACATGTTCTTTTAAATCTGTTGGGCAGCTCTGAGGGATGAGAAACCAGCAGTGACTCTGGGAAGACAGCTCTTAATTTTCCTCTTTTTCCTGTAGAAGCTGGCTTTGAAAATTGCCTTGATAAACAGGCTCAGCATAGCGTAGGGAGCCTGTGGTGTTTGATTTCATGCACCATGGTCAAACTTGCAGGGAAGAAAATTTCTTGTTTCCTGTGAATGCTGAAGTGCATTTGAAAGTAATGCCTTTAATGAGTATTTGGCATTTGGATTTCCTGCTGCTGGAAAGACAATTAAATTGGAGGATGGGGGCATCAGAGATTCTCAGAGTTGCTTCCCAGCTAGTTTCCATAATGCCCTAACCAACCCCTAGAAAGCCAAGTGAGCTAGCCGTATATGAACTCGATCAGAAATTTCTGTGGGATTGATTGTATTAAAACCTAGAATTGTGTGGAGAAGAAAGTTATTCCTTGTTTTTGAAACCCTTGAGTTGGTGTTCTTTGGCTTTGAATCGAATTCTTGGATGAAATAAGCCTGGAAGCCACTTGCCCTATCGCTAAGCGTTCATTCTGACAAGGGCACCTGGGTGCTTTCTCATCTGGTACATTGTTCAGTTTTGATACAGACTGTCTGTTTTACTATGGACATTCTGGATATACTTCTTCTATGCAATGTTGTGCAGTGCCACAGGGTTGTTGGGCTATTGGCACCTGAGGAGAAGAGGATGGTGAGTGGAGAGTGGAGATTGTACCTGTAACTTCAAGGTGTTTTTTTTCTTGGAGGTTGCCCATAGCTGTGTATGTTTTGCTTGACTGAGAGGCTTACTTGCTTGCTTGCTTCCTTCCCTCTTCAGGCTTGGAGCAAGGCTTCTGCATGATGTGTACAGTGGAAATGTACCTTGAGGAGGTCCTATCCCACTCCAGCAGTGCCATCAAACCTACACCTGTCGTCAGTGAGCTTCCATGTAAGTAATTTCAGCTGGTTTTATTTTGGGGCATTTTTGATTTCCTGAGAAGGAAAACTCTTTGAAGAGCTACCTCTCTGCCTTCCAGAGAAGCACAAGGTGGAGGAATGAGCTATGGCCACCTGGTCAGCACAGAAAGCACTGTGGCAGCTAAACCCAGTGAAAGCCCTGCTACAGGTTGGCAAGGACTTGTCCTAGCAGAGCAAGCCTGAGCAGCTCCAGCTTGGAGGCCTTGCAAACTCAGTGCACAGCCCATGGCCTGCTACTAGCAATGGCATTGCCGTACTGCAGGAGCGTTATGGGGCTCAAGGGTTGGGGTGTGGGGGGCACCCTCCTGGGGGTACTGTGGCCTCTGGTGCAGTGGAATGGGGACCAGAGGTCGGGTGAGACTGAGCTCCAGGGAGGAGCGGAGGCTTCCTCATGGAGTTACTCCTTGTTTTTCTTCTTTGGTCAAGGGCTGAAAAGGGGCTGACAGGTTCTGCTTTTGTTTATGGTGAATTTTTATTTCAGTGGCTCCCATAGTTACATGCTGCACCTGATCTGCTGCAAATCCTGCAAAGGAGCAAACTACTACATAAAAAGTGTATCTGTGTTTAAGAGATACATTTAAACTGTGGGAAACTTCATGATGATTTTTTTTAATACTATACACTATGAGAAAATTACAGTTAGAAGACATTTTCAGTCGCTAAGGCAGCAACATCAGCTTAGGAAGTCAGATGTTTGCCCCAGCCAGCCATGACCCTCCAGTGCTACTCTGGGTACGTGGCTTCATCCCTCCATTTTTAGCCACTTATTGTGAAGTGGGACTAATAAAGCCGATTCACAGTGTCAGCTTTTTATGAAGCAACCTCTTTATGCTAAAGAGAACTGAACATTATTGATCTGCTCCAGGTAGGGATTAGAACCATTAATTTTTTTCCAGGGCTCATCTTGCATAATTTTGCAGGCTTAGGCAATAAGACTTCTTTAGGCAGTGATGCTTGACATAGCAGCCCAAACCAAGCTCTCTACGGCCACATGAGACTCCCCAGATCTCCTGCCTGGATTCCTGGGGCCTTTTGAGAAGGCTGTGAGTGTCCCACAGGTCTGTGTCTTATCTGCCAGACTTAGGGGGACACACGGGGTACCTTGAAACCTCGAAAGATATGTGTGGGCAAATAAATCCATACCTCATACCTGTACTCCTGGAGCGACTGTCAAAATAGGACAGTGATCTTCTCTGAAGCCTGTCCTGTAAAGAATAGATAATAATCCAGGGCACACCAGGAAGGGTTCAGGAATACCCTTTAGAAAGTTAATAAGAAATTACGTGGATAATTATTTTTCAGTCTTGTAGAGAAATTCTCAAAGGGAGAAGTGAGCCTAGGTCTAAGCTCCTGTCTCTGAAAAGTATTGTACCATGAAGTGAGGCCAGGGCCTCATTCAGTGCTACTGCTGAAATGTAATTCCACAGCAGAGCCTGCTGTGCACCATAAAAACTCAGGATAAACTCATGTTGCACTGGCTCCGTGCATTTGGTTTGTAGCATCTCTTCAGGCAGGTGGCTTGTTGTAGTTCATCCCTTCCTAAATAGGTATTTGTCATGACAAACAGCTTCTGCCTGTTTCCCCACACACAGGTTTTGTATCCAAGTATACTGACAGGCGGCAGGCAAATTTCTTGCTGTCAGGGACTGCTGGTGGCTCCACATCCACATGAGCCCAGGGGGGCATCTGCAGCTCTTGGGATTCCGCTGCCAGAAATGATGTCTAGGGTGACAGAGAGGAACTGGACCAGCATCCAAATGCTTGCCACAGGAAACGCCAGGGCTGCTTGTATTAACATGTACCTGCTACTCACTGTCTTAGTTTCAAGAAGCTTCAAGTCTCAGTTTCAAGCAGACTGGGGTTCTATGTGGTTAAATAGGTTTTGTGGCCTTTTCTGTGGAGTGAACAGGACCTTGAAGTGACCCCAGCCTGGCCAGGAAACCTGCTCACCTGGGGACATTTTCAATGATCTGCAAAAGGGGAACAAGTCTGTGCAGAGGGGCAGAGCTGGGGTCTCCTTGGGAGCAGAGGCACATGGTGGGTGCTTTGTCACCTCCCCTGGTCACCAACAGAGATGTTAAAAAGGACAGGCCCCAGGGCAGGCCCTGGGAGACCCAGGCCACCAGCCTCTGGGCAGATAGGACCCATTAACCACCACGTCTGAGCCCAACACCCAACCAGGTATTGACCTCTCTACCTGTCTGCGCACCAAGACCACCACCTTGCAGCTGGGACAAACTGGAACAGGCTGCCAAGGGAGGTTTTGGAGTCTCCATCTTTGGAGATACTCAGATGCCATCTGGACATGGTCCTGGGAAACCAGCTCTGGGTGGCTCTGCTTGAGTTGGGGGCTTGGACAGGATGACCTCTAGAGATCCGTTCCAACCTCAAGCAGTCTGTGATTCTGTGCACGTCCCCTTCCGTCCCATCCACAGCTTCCAGGTCTCCTGCCTTCTCCTCTGTGGAAGTTCAGAGTCCCTTTTTTTCTCTCCAGACATGCTTAGATCTCCTCCACTCCCTCCTGGAGGTGCTGGGATAGCCTCTACTCCCTCCCAGGATGCTCACATGCCTTCCATTTCCTATGGCCACAGCACAGATCTCCTGTCTTTCCCTCCCAGCACGCTCACCCCTTCTCTGTTTCCATTGCCCGCTGCACAGCTCTCCTCCACTGCCCTCTGGCTCCAATCCTCTATCCCCTGTACCCCTGCAGGCATGTGCTGAGCTTCTCTTTCCCCTCTGGGCAAGCCAAGGCAGCCTTGATTCTTACCCCTGGGTGCTCAGATGCCCTCCGTCCACCTTGCTGGGCACCGCCTTCCCCTCCTCTCCCTTCTTGCATGCTTGTGTCTCCTCCTCTCCGAGCTGCTCTGCTCCCACTTTAGGCAAGACTGGGCTGAGCTGTGTGTGCCCATTCACTCTGAGGGGTGCTGGGGATGGATGGCACCATGCATGCAGGTTGCTTTTGAACGAGGATGAGCCAGTGCACGGGATCTTTAACAGCCCATCCTTTCCAAAGACCTGCCAATGAATGTCCTGCCAGGTACAGGTTGGGGACTGAAGCTGGGAGCAGCCCTTTGGTGTCTTTATTTGGCATCTCAGGGAGGATTACAGCATTGCCAGGATGTCCTTGTGCTTTTTATTGGGGTCTCAGAGCTCCATATTCTTCACAAAGCTGAAGGAGAAACCAAAAAGTGTTCAACTGGACGTACAGAGAGAAGGGCAGAGAATTCCTGTGCACCAGGTCTCGTCTTGGAGGCTTTCTGCAGTCTCTGAGAAACCCCCTGCCCTGCAAGCCCAGACCCATCAGCTGGGGACCGAGACCTGGGAGAGGAGAGGCCAAACCCCAGAGGAACCCACCCCTGTCCCTGTCTGACCCTGTTCTGCCTGTGGACATCTACCTGGGGCTGGAAGGCAGGTCTGACTCAGGGGCACGGCCTCAGGACCCTGGTGCTCTTCTGCCACCCAGCTGTCAGGAACAGACAGTCCTTCCCAGGTGCTGCTGCCTGGGAAAGGGAGGAATGTGCCGCCGCCGCAGGAGTGCCCAGGCTGCAGAAATGGGCTGCCAGAAGTCTTGTCCTCTTCAACGAAAGGAAATGCAAAGTCCTGCTCCTGGTGAGGAATAGCCCCATACAGCAGTAGAAGCTGGGGGCTGACCAGTAGCTTTACAGCAGCTTGGTCTTGGTGGGCTCAAGTTGAACATGAGCCCTTGTGGCAGGGAAGGCCAAGGGCTGCATTAGGAAGAGCTTGGCCAGGATGTTGTGGGAGGTGATCCCTCCCCTCTATCAGCGCTGGTGAGGCCGCGTCTGGAGTGCTGTGTCCAATTTGGGGGTCTCCAGTAAAAACAAAGATGCAGACACACTGTTTGTCTTTTCAGCATACTTAAAGATTCACCTGGTATCAAAAACCTTCTTGTAGCTCTTTCTCTTCAGCTCTCACGCTTCTCATGGATAAACTCAGGGTGGCTACAGATTGAGCACAAAAAGCATTTAGAGGCTTAGTTGCGGATTTGTGCTGGCTGTAGACCTTTTAATTCAAAGGCACAGCCTCAGAAAAGTCATTCCTGGAGGTGACTAAATGTGTTAGGTGCCTCTCTATTTCTTAAAGATCCTATCTGCTTAGATATGTGCTCCCATCATCCCTGGCCATGCCTGGGGGGATGCCACTTCAGAGCCCTCTTAAGACGCCACTGAAGGCATTTGACAACTATTCTGAGCAAAGACCCCATTTCCTCTATAGCATAAGTGATTCCCATTAATTAGAAATGCAATACCAAACAGGGGAGACATATGATCTGAGTTTTGACAGGGAGTCCTTTTTTTCCAGGTACTTGGAAAAATGTTGGGGTTTCAAAACTTATAGGTGGACTGGATGAATCCAGGCAGTAAAGTGCAACAGTGCCTCTCAAGGGTTTAAGTTGACTGGTATGTTAATATTGCCTAAACAAGACAGAAATGAGGGGGGTAAAGTAATGGATCAAAACTGGCATCAGAGCTTCACGTAACTCTTACATAAAGTAGTAAAAAAAAAGTATGAGCTAGCGATAATTCTCTCTGAAGGTTTTTTAAAAGAAGGTGGAGAAGAGAGTGTGTACCTCTCTACTGTCAGAAATGCAGTCAGATCAGAAGCACTGGGATTTTCCACTATGGCATGCCATCAGCATGTCAAGCATGACACTGATGAAAAGTGGAAGTCCATGCTCCGACAGGTGTCCTGACCCAGTAGTTTTGGGAACCAAGTATGTAATGGGAGGTAGGGTTTCAATCACCTTTTTCATGCCTCTCAGTATACCTTTTTATTCCTTACATTTAATTGCTTTCTTACCCTCAGCTTCACCTAATTGGATTCTAGGCATGTCTTGTGACAACACCTCTGCAAAGTTTCTAGGAGAAGATTGTTGCTATACCCTCTGCTGTTATACCCTTGAGCAATGTTAGAGTAATTAAAGGCACAGGCATGAGTTTTTCTGGAGTTGCAAGTGTGTTGGCTGTTGGCCATGGGAGCACAGAAAGCAGAGAAAGCATAACAGCAGAGAAAGCAAGCTCATTTTCTAGTAATAAAGATGCTTCAAGGGGTTCAAATTTCGTGGATGAGGAGTAGACTGGACTGGTGGAGAGTAAAGAAGCAAAGTCTATCGGTAAGCAGTCAGCACTGTCAGCTAAGGGGTGGCTTCAGCTTTGCTGAAATTTTTTGAGTATACTGAACCAGAGAAGTCCCATTCTCTCCCTACAAGTCCACTGCCTGGGAACTCCAGGCAGCTTTAGTTTCTGGAATTTTATACCAAGCAGCATGGTGGTTGTCACTGTAATCTTAGCAATAGATTGGAATACAGTAAGAATTACAGCCTTTGCCAGCATAAAACATTGCTGAGATTTGAGAAAGTTTCTTAGTGGCTGACTGTTGCCTTCCTCTGTTCTGCTGGTATCAGGAAGATTGTTTGGCATGATGTCTGTTGTTACTCCAAAGACACAATATGCCAGAAATCATTTACAGATTAAAGGACCTGAGCTTGATGGGCAGAACTGAGCTGAGTGAGGCATATTGATGCTTCTCCATCTGTGTGACATTACCATGTTTCTGGATAAGACTGAAAGTCACAGAGAAATAGATTTGATTCATGGTAGCCTTTACCCTTAATGACAATCCCTGTGCCTTTTAATGTGTGCATTTTAATTAGGTGCTGCAAAAGGCATATCTGGTTGTATGCAGGCACAGCCTGTGTTTATCTGCCTTGGTCCATTGTTACCGTCTTAGTACCTGGAGTCCCCAGAAGAGGGAACTGACTGGCCAGCAATCAGTGCAAGAGATCAATTTTTTTTTCTATCTGTCTCCTTCCAAATCTCTTTCTTTCTCACTGCTCTGCAGGAAGTGGCCAGAAACCTGAGTACATTTGCCATATGGAGACTGAGTTTCAGATGTTGTGTTAGATCAGTCTCCACCATTTATTTATTGTAGGCTGGAATGTTTTGCCTGCCTGTGTCATGGCCAGTTTCTCAATGTGGGAGGGACTCATAAACCCCAGGATCTGCCTGGGTGTGACTGGCCTACTCTGCTAATGAGTAGATAACTGATAGTACACTGAGGGTTTATTATATGTCAATAAAGAGTTTAGATTAATGGATTACCTAGCAAATGCTGTGTGAAGTCTTTATAAAGCTCCAGCTTTGCACTGGGAGCATAGAGCTCTGACGGCTAGGCAGTCTGAGTGCTAAGAAGAAGAGAGAAAGTCTGAGAGACACAAAAGAAAGACAGAGAAAGACCAAAGCCAGAGAAAATAAAATATATTCAGGTTAGGAAAGGCTATACTTTGCAGACACTATGAAAGGCTTTCTTTCCTTTGCAGTCCTTGCAGTCCTTTTACTGGTGCACAGCTCTCAGGCAGTCTACGTTCAGGTGAGTTTTCTGCTCTTTAATTTGTTGGTATTACAAGTTCAACAAAGTACTGATATTATGTGAAGTGTGGCTGCAACAGGAATCTTGACCTAAACTAATAGACCTGAATGTTTGCTTTGCTCTGGCTTGGTATCCAACTTCATCTCCCTATGGTTCAGTTTTTCTTTCTGTAAAATGCTTCAGTTATTACTAACATGCTGCTGCAGTTTAATTAACTTCACCAGCCATATCACTGCTCTGAAATCCCTTGCTGACTGAGGCATTGCATTTCCAGAGGGTTTTTTTGCACATAACCGCATGTGTTGTGAAGCTGGAAGAACTGGGGACACCTCTAACTTTATAGAATGATGTACAAAAAAGAAGTCTTTTCTCACCAGCTTCTAGGCAGGAAGTTCTTTATGAAAATGCTCTACAAGCTTATGTGATGGAGCCTACACACATATCACATATAAAAAAAAAAGGTGAAAGAAATTCTTAGCTAGATCCAATGAAATAGTAATAGGCAGATAAGCTATTAGAGGAGGCTATACCAAATTTTCCAAAATACACAGCACCTATGACTGATATTACGTGCAACATGGAAGCAGTTAAGAAGGTACTTCAGTGCTCTTGTCTGTACTTGGGAGTGTGTTGGATCTGTCTGCACTCATCCTTAGTAACAGTTTGGGATGTTTCAGTTTGATTGCAATGTAAATAACTTCCTCAGAGTACCAAGAGAATGAATATTTCTTAAACAATTATTGACTCTCTTTATATGTGTGCAGTAGGTTTCCAGGGATAAGGTACTATCTTTGTGCCTTGAAATATCCTCTTTTTCTCCTTTGGACGTCATAGATATTCAGAGATCGCAGGTTTAAGCTATTCCTTTCTTCCAAACCATTCTTTAACATTTAGAGCCTCCAGGGGAACAGATAGCTTCCTACTTAATAAAAAAAAATCTCAGTTTTCCACTTTGAGGCATAAAAAATTAACTAAATGAGAATAGCTGTTTCTAGGTTGAGTAAAAATGTAGAAAGTACAGCTCTGGAGTTTTAGCTCCTCTTTGTAGTTTGAATTCTTATCTCATTAATCATTAAATCTGTATTTTCCTGAATATATGTGCAGTGTACTGTGCATGTGTGTTGCACTCCTTTCACTTGGACTACTTGAGGTCCCTAAAGTCTGACTAATTACTCAGTGCACAAAGATGGCTTATGCTCTTGTTCTCTGAAATTCTTTCTGACACTTCCCTTCCCTCTCCTGTAATATGCCCAAAGTTGTTAGTTTAACAAAATGTTCTGCAAAGCAGAAGTGAAGTTCATTTGACTTTGTATCATGTTTTAAAAGACTGAGTGTCACTATCTCAACACTTTCCATCACAGATCTTGAATGAATATAATGGATATTGGAGGAAGATGGTTTACTAGGTGTGGAATAAAACCAGAAAAACTACAGAGATGCATTGTTCTGGCCTGCACTATTTCTGTGATAAAATCTCTTAGTTCAGCAACACAGTATGCACTTTCACCTTGGAGAGAAGATGCCGCTCAGATTGATCTCTCTCTAATACATCTTTCTCATCTGAGGTGGGAGGGTGTTGGGGTTTTTTTGTTGTTCCTTTGTTGTTTTTTGTCACCAGAACTTATACGTCTTGGGGTTCATTCCTACTTTCTGGTTTCTCTGAAATTGCACCTGTGGAAATCCATCCTTTTTTAGTTCTCTGTTTTATGCTTTTGAGGTCTGTGACAAATATCTGAATCCAGAACTGCATTTATACAGGAAAAGTTAATTTTTCATAGGCAACCATGACTAATAAATTAAACCAAGTAAAATCACAAATTGATTGCAAGTAGAAAAGAGTTTGACTTTGTTAAGTAAATGTATGTCCAGAGTTTATCTGGTTGGGTTTTTTTAATTCTTTAACACCAAAATTCTGTGATTCTGTAAAAAAAACCCACAAACCAAAACCAACTCCCCCCCCTGCCATGTCACACTATTCAACATTGGACTCATGAGACTATGAAACAAGCAGCAGTATTTGGTCTCATGCTGTATCAGAGTCACTTCACTTTATTTCTTTGAATGAGTAGGTGTTACTTGATTGTCCTACTGACTACATGTTCATCATTAAATGAGGTTAAAACACATGCTAAAGATCAATTTGAAAATGCTTATTTCTCTTCTAGGCCAGACTCTGGTTATCTGCAGACATACACAGACTTTATGCACCTAGCTTAATAATTGCAACATGTGCAATTTAAGTTTATGACCTCAACAGTGGGATTCACTGGAAACTGAGGGAATGGCCATTAACAGATGCACAGGTTCTAGCAATCTACAGCATGGAGTAATATTTCCCAGAATACTCTCCCAGCCTCCTGAAGCTTTTGGTATGAGCTTTGAGTCAGAAGCGTTATATTTATGCTGCAACTTGTGTTCCTTTAATTGTGTGGACAAGTTTTAAGTTCATGGAAACTTGTCACAGTACCTTGGGGTGAGGCTTTTCAGCTCTTAACAATGTAATGTGAAGGAATATCTCCTTTTGTGTGGTTAGAGCCTGCCACATGACAGCCAACACTTGAAGTTCTCCACTGGTGTATTAGAAGAGTGAACAAAATGAATTCCCATTTACACCCATTCAACTCATGATTTTGTAAATATCTACCACATATTGCCCAGTGATCTCTTTCTAGGCTGAAGATTCCCAGCCTGTATCTTTTGACCCCAGATTTTATGGGTCTCTCTCATGGGAGTGAAAATAGAGAAATGCAGTAATTCTGTCTCCGTCCACCGTGACACATAACGAAAGCCCTGACTAGCTAGCCAGATCTCACTGCTGCTCCAAAAGGTCTTTGCCTTGAAGAGCTGATCATTTTGCCTTCAACCAGCACCAATTTCATCTAGGCTTTGTTTTAACACTGTCTTTTCCCTGTTTTGGGGAGAACTCGTGGTTGAAGTGGAATGGAATGGATTTCCCTAAGGACTGACTTCCTAATGCCTTTTTTTTTCTGGTTCTGTCTACATAGGATGGAGACTTGAAATTCTCCCTTGAGTCGGTAAAGAAGCTAAAGGAGCTTATGAATGAGAACAGACACATTAACCCTCGCATGGTGGTTTCAATGGCTAGCTATTCTCCATGTGATGAAAAAGATCTCCCTGAGGAGTTCCAATCTGTGTGCAAAAGAGAAGATGCATCTATGATTTTTGAGAGGCTGAGTATGTAGCTCATATTGCATAGTTGTCATTTTTATCACACTTTTCAACCTTAAACATTCAAATAGCAGCAGGCAAAGAAGCATAATTACTGTTCTGTCACTTCTAAAGCAGCTGAGAGAGTCTACGCTGCCTTTCTACTACCCCTCCTACAAGGGTTGGACTACACTAGCTGTGAGCCCCCTGTGAGAAAATTCCTGCAATTGTTGCGTTTAGCTGTAGCCTTTACAGATCAGGGTGCTGTAGCCGTGAAAAAGCTTCCTCCAAGTAGTTGCACACCAACTTACATGCCTTAAAGTGAGAGTGCCCACGATCTCCTCTGGCTTACAGGAAAAGCAGGGTTATATCACTCAGTTCTAGCTAACTACAAGTTGTAACCAGGTCTAATTGCTCTCTTTAATCAGTGTAGAAGAAGGTGTTTTTCCAAGTAGCCTAAAAGAGGTGTGAGATGTAAATGAGGTCTTTGGCATGGTCTGTCTCCAAGACACACATAGTGATTCGTGAACTGTCTGCTACAGTGTCTACTTTTTTATTTTATTATGTTGCATAACCATTGTTATGCATAACCATTATGTTGCATTGTCCAACACAATGGACATTGTAGGAAGAAACACTACCAATATAATGAAAGTTGTGATTATACAAGCTACATGCCCAGCATTCTCACACAAGATGTCCTATTGTTCTCTTGCTCTTTCATGTTCCCATTGTTTCCCCAATGAATTCAGGTTTGATTTCATTCTTTAAGCCAGATTTTTGCAAGAACTAATTTTACTTATACCAGTAATAACTTCAGGAAACATTAAAACTTGTAAAACAGTAATGGAAAGGAGTCTCCAAATCCCTTGATGTTTGGTTCTGCTCTCCAAGAAATTCTCTTGCCATCTTATTGAAACCCTCTTTTTTCTCTCTAACAAACAGACCTGGCTGTCCAAGAAGCTGATTTGTGTGAAATCTGTGCCAATGCTGCCTGCGCTGGTTGCTTTTGAATAAAGATGAAACAATCCAAAGAAGATGTGTCAAGTCAGGAAGTTTGTGCATTCCTACTGCAAGATCACATACTTTCACAAATCAATATTTGGGCTCCATCTCCACCACAGTAAAACTGGAGCTGCTAGCTCGTATAGACATGCCAGGGGTAGTCCTGAAGTAGTCAGATCAGGTGCCACCAGCAGTGCAGTTAGGGCAACAAGGAGACTGTAAACCTCATCTGAGAGGTTTCAGTTCTGCATGAGTTGTGTCACACTGGAACAAAAATGTCCTGGGCACAGGTTCATTTTCCACTATTATGTCTGGATTGGAACATGATGGGTGAAACTGAGCAGTCTCCTGCAGTCTTTTTAATATCTAAATCTGCCTGTGATTTGGACTCCCCTACACATAACACCCCACAGCATTGGGTTATCTTTTCCAGCCCATGCTTTCCAGTGTTTTGGATAACTATCTCACTTCCTGTAGGTCTGCATGTGTCATGTGTATGTAACAGAATTGCAGCAGGTAACTTGGGCACAAGTTCCTGGTGTTTAGCAACACTTTCATAACCAGAAATTTCTCAGCCTGTTACTTGTACTAATTGTTGCCAATTTAGGGAATGGATGCAGAGGAGCACAGGAACACTTTCTACATAGTTGTATGGAAGCTCCCTTCTTTTGGCAGATTTTCATGTTCGTTAAGCTCTATTTAGGAGAAAGGAAGTCCAAACTGCAATGCTGGAATCACTTTGAAATTAAAATATTGCCTTGTGTTTTTATTTATTGGTGGCAAGATAGTGAAGAAAGGATCTGCCCATGTTTATATGCTATGTATGAAATAAAAGCTAGTAATAACTTGGCATTTTGGTTTATGGTTTTGCTGGGTTTTGAGCTGAGTTCTTTTTGTGATAGTCTGCTTGCCTACTTGCTTTTCTCCTATATAAGGTCTTTCTTGCCTGGGTCTTCACTGGAATAAAAGATATCTTGTTAATATTGTCCTGAATTTAAAACAATTTGTGGTCCTTATATGGATCATAGTAATATAAGACTACATCATAGCTTTTAAATTATTCCCTTTTACTTTTAACTGTTGAATTATTATTTCTATTTTGTATATATGGGCCCTCAACTCAGCAACGAAGTTCTCAAAAGACTGTCAATCCTATAAAGCTAAGGAGTTATCCCAGGAACTAGGTGCCTAAATCCAGAACTGATGTTCGAAAAAAATAATATTAAGTGTATAGATTCCTTTTTCATTTGACAGAAAAGCTATGTGGGTGCAGAAAAGAATTCCTCACATCCATTATGTTGCCTACTCCAGGACAATAAACATGAAACAGCAAATGCCAAAGAGAGAGTCTCGCACTAAGGCTCTTCCTGCTGCCTTGAAATTGGCGCCTCTGGGAAACTGGATTCCTGACTCAAAACACTACCTGGGCTTATTTTAACCCTAAAGTTATTTCTTTGCATATAGAAATGTGGCTTATTATTTTCTCTTAAAACTAACTTGAC
This sequence comes from Aquila chrysaetos chrysaetos, assembly GCF_900496995.4. Lineage (NCBI taxonomy): Eukaryota > Metazoa > Chordata > Aves > Accipitriformes > Accipitridae > Aquila > Aquila chrysaetos. The sequence continues at coordinate 9,658,011 of NC_044009.1, read as the reverse complement.
AAATCATTAAGTCTTAGCACAACAGCTTGGAGCGGCTCATGTAGAGAGGACAGATTATGCATTTTTGCAAGAAAGACTTACTGGCAACAAGGCTAGAACCAAGATCTCCCTGCTGCTATGCTCCCAGTGTTCAAGCAGGGTGAGAGGGCTGAACTGGAGACCCTCGTGTGTGTTCTCCCACAAATCTTCTGCCCCTTTATATACAGTGGCCTGCCATCAACAGGAACGCTACAGACTGCTTATGGCCTAGTATGTAGAGCACTGTCTTGACATACAGAAAAAGGGGGCTAAAGGAGGGCCTCCAACCTCTGTTTTCCACTTGCTGGATGAGATTTCTAATAATTGGGGGATTATACAGAATGAGGTTTGAGTCCCTGGGGGGGAAGAGGGAGAGAACACAATAAAAGAAACAAAACAGGAAAGCCAAGAAACAACAGGCAGGAATGGAGTTCCAGTTTTGTAGCAGGCTGTAGAAAGCCCACTAGAGAAACCATATTTTGAGGACTTTGTTTCCCAAGAGTCTCTGGGAACTGGGGCTGTAGGCACCGCATGCTCAGAGCAGAGCAAAGGTTTCATCAGGCTGGGTTACCAGCTTGGCCACTGACCCATGGTCACCTGCACACAATCTGTGGGAAACATCTTGCAAGCTTTGTGCTTGTGCAGAAACCCCAAGCTGACTTGCTGAACTGCTAATGCTGCGTTAAGAGACATACAAGCCACTGGAGGTGTGTGTATTAACAAGTGGGGTGTTATTACTTCAATGGAGAAGATTTATTTGCTTTAAGAAGTAACCCCCATGGGAAATGCTAAAAGTGCCCCTCCACACAGGAAAGCTGCTACCTCCTCCTCTGACTGTGTACTCATCAGCATCACCATCAAGGCCAGCATACTAAACACACACACACAGCGAGAGAGCAAATGAAGGGAAAACAAGATAAATTTCAAAGAAGTATCCTCTAGTTTTCATTGCCTTTATTGACAGAGATAAGACCAGGCCTTCAGCTAATCACAGCCTTTTGCTCACAAGCAGTAAGCTGCTGGGTCAGCTTGATTATCTCACCTAATTGCACTTTTCGAGGGTAGAGGGTAGAACCATCCTGAATTGTAACGTTAGTCAGTATCCTCAGGCAAGTGTCATATACCCTGAGATGAACAACATGTTTTTAGTCTATTTTTCCTCCCACAGCCTCACCTCAAAGTGTGTTGAAGGGCAAGCAAACTTAGTCTGATCACTGATGTATGTCTACAAAGCCCTACCAATGCCCAGTGAGCAGGTATCTGTGCAGACAATCTGCTTCCCTGGATAGCTGGACTCTTTGTCCTGAGCCGTAGCAGGCATTCATAAACAACCTTTGTGGCAGGAGAGTCTGGGCATGAGACCCACCTTGTATCCCTGCCTAAATGAAAGCACAGAGATGGCCCAGAGACCTGGCTGGGAACTTGAATTTTAGCATGATTGCTTGGACTGAAACCTGGGAAAAGTAACAAGTGTTAAGCAGATGTTATATAAGCTCATTCTAATTTGTTGGTCAACATAAAGAAGCTCTAAACTGGTGATTATTCTATTTTGAAAAAACACATTTCAAGGTAAGAACGTAACACAATTGGGTGGCATAAACACACTGACGTTACTTAGGAAAGAACAGACAATTGCACACTAATTGCCTTTGTTCTTTTCCATTTTGATTTACAATTATCAAGGGACAGAAATTTAATTTTTAGAGTGTGAGTTTCTGAAGACCTTTGTGATACAGGACCCTGACACTGAAAGGGATTTTACATAAAACAAACTTGTATTCTATTTATATGAGAAGTCTCTAAAACCACACATTGTAGAGAATGATGCTATGAACAGGTCCCAGTATCCTCGTCCATGCTAAGAAATAAATGCATTTGTAACAACAACAACAAGCCCTACAGAGCCTTTTCACGATCATTGCCGTAACCTCAAACCAATATGAAATGTACTATGAGATGTTAAATAGAACAAACATATAAGAATTAAAAATACTCGGGTGATGAGTAAGGGAAGCTGTCCCTGATTAAGCAGTGTCAGATGAATTCAAGACAAAAGAGTTGGGACTGTTTTCAAATGCTGTCTGGCTTTTTTCCTTCCATAACTGAGTTGAGTGTATCCTGTTCAAAGCAAGTTTATTACACAGATTCAGTCTTGAGTTTTAGTAACTCCCCCCCCCCCCCCCCCCCCCCCCCGCCCTAATGTAATAGCTCTTGACTTTCAGAAAATATTTTAGTGGGCAATTTCATGCAAGTATACCACAAAGATACACTAACCGCCATTTGATAAGCCCAGTAACAGGGCTGGACCTGCTGCCTTTGCACAGTGTATTTTATCAGAAGGATGCAGTGCTTCATTTCTGATTTATGGCTCTTACTGCAAATTGAAATTGTTGCCTTTGCTCTGATTTCTGTGATGCCAATGGACACAGAATCAGACCAGGAGATGGAAACTCATTATTGAAAGCTGAATTTATTTCTTGAATTTCCTGCAATGAGTTCTTCTAACATTTCTAGTACTTTGTTTCATGTTCACATCCTTTGACAACAACAAATTTTACTATGCTATTTAATTCTGATCTTAAAATGTGATTTTAAATTTTGGTCTAACATTGGATTTAAACAAACTTACGAGAGAACACCCAGGAAATATGCATTTTGATGTTGGGCTATAAAAATGGAAAAATATTCCAAGTTTGTACCTGGAACTACTAAAAATTGCTACAGGTCATACATTCCCTTGTATGCATGAGATTGAGGAGTTCTCTCTTCTGTGATTTTACAGATTATCTCTTGAGCTTTAAGGTTTACCTGAAAGTTCCACCTCCTGGATTTACAGGATTGGAGAAGAGTTTCAGTTTGTTTTTAACACAGAAAAGTGAGAGATTTAAGCTTTTTGGTTAGGAATGAATGGTTCAGGGTATGTCTGAGCACACATTGGAGTACAAATAATGTCAGAATTTTATTATTTTAACAAAAGCTGAGCACTGGTGGGCCAGGCTGAAGATTTCTGAGAGCTTAGGTGCATGAGCTTCCCCAGGGAAGAAACCTTAATGCGTAGGTCAAAGGGCAAATGCCAGACACTGATCAGCATGGCCAGGCCCATCAGGGCATCAGGACCCTGGGACACACTCCCACTTGCAGGGGAGAAATGGCTGTTAAACCCCTCAACTCTTCTCACTCTTCAATAGTTCAAGCATACCCGAATTTTTTGTATGAAAAAGGACAGCATTGCAAAAACACTGATTCAGATGCCCAGTTCCTAGCCATGGGAGTCATGCAGCCACTTCTTATCACATAGAGAAATACTTCGATTCACAAGTTACTCTTTTTTTTTTAATAATAGCACTGGGAGAATGGGATGCCCCAGAGCCAAAGCAGAGGGACAGACTCCATTCCTTAGATATAGGCTTGGATTACACAGGTGAGTGTCTCAAGAAAATTTATTCAGCCTTTGACTTTTGCTCCTCAAACTACGGAAACCTCTTCATGGTCAAGGGCACACAACACTACATTGAAGCTGAAGAGCTTGTTAGTCAACAGTCTTAACATCTCTCAGATGGCTCAGAGATTCATAACAATCTTAATTTGTCTGGCCAGCTCCTGTGCCTCCAATGTCTACCATGTCATGTACCATGTTCCTGTCATTTCCTTCACAGATGGTAGTTTGTGGTCTTCATCCGGTTATTTACTTGGGCTGTGTTGAAGAGTTCACAAGGGAGTTGCACAACATGAAGCAGGCCCTGCTTGCTACGGTGAGTCAGAAACATCTCTGTAAGTTCTCCTTTTTTTCTGATAAATAGTCTTGTGTTTTCCTAACAAGCAAGTTAGACTGAGCTTTAGAACACATCATTCTCTTTGGAGAAGTCAGGACTGCCACTTGCTATAATTTTTAGTCTGCATGTTTCCTTCATTTCCTACCTCCTATTTACAATGTGATAAAAGTTACTGAGCTATGATACAAAAAATTGTCTTGTTTCATTCCTCATTCACAGAGTTTTCTTCTGTATGAATGATAAACAAATGTTCTTCTGAAGACAAAAATAATGATTTACCTTGTCATGACCAGTATCTTTTCTTTCAAATTACTTCTGCCTTTCATTCAACTGAGAGAAGTTCTTAGGAGTACTGATGTCTCCAGTTAGCATTTCTCAAACTAAGCTTCACAGGCTAAGCTGAGGTTCACCATATCCTTTCTATGGTATCATAAATGCTTCATATTATTTCAGGTAGTCATCCAGGGTTGAGGTTATGGAACTATGTTTAGTACTGAAAAGGACTGCAGTCCAAACACATCTGGGAGCTATTGCTAAAAATGGGGAACTGGTGAAGAGGACTTTTACATGGATCATCTTCTGAGCCATCTGCCTTTGCTGTACAGCCTCTGAGGGCAATGCTGTGGGTTAGAAAAGGGGAATAGAGGTATCATACAGACCTATTGTTCTTTCCAGGAAAACATTTTATGCTCCAGCATGTGACAGACTGAAGCTGGAAACCTGAGTAGCCATACTGAAGCTTCATAAACACAGTCAGATGTCACTGTTCCTTACCTGAATAACCCAAGCATCTAGCATGCACCAGGTCTAGGAAAAGGAGCAAGTTCACTTGTGCTGTGGTGAGGGCTGCACAGGAACAAGCACACTGCCTGGAGGATGCACACTGGCTGGCAGTGGTGAGGAGGCACACTCCTTTTACCATGTCCCAGACTGTATCTGCTTTGGAAAGAGCCCAGGATGCTAGATGCAAGCTAGCCCAAGAGTCACAAACATGAGATAAACATGGAAATTAATACTGAAATGGACAAGTAGAATTTTCTCATGGGAAGATTCTGGAGGTACTGTTTGACCACTTGAAACTCAGTCAGAGATTCAGCTGATGGCTATTCTGACTACACATTGCCTAAGAAAACCAGCCACTTTTGCTTCTGCATCCAAAAAATGGTTTTCATTGGCTATCCTGACATTTCAACCTTTAGAAATTTGGCCTGCAAGCTGTGCCTTGGGCTAAACGTACTTCATATTTGTGAACAGATATAAAGGAATACTTCCCTGCTTCATAAAGGACTGTGATGCACTGTCAGGAAGGAGATCTCTCAGCATGATGCTAGCAATTGGTGCTGAAGAAGGGTTGGCTCTGGCTACCAGTGAAAACTCTTACATGGACTGTGAGACCAAGCAGCCGGGGACATACGCAGAAAACCACAGTGAAAAGAGCATTTGTGAAGCAAAGGTCTTTTAAAGTCTTTCTCAGGCATTGCTGCATCTTTGAAACCAGTCCTCTGTAGCCTACAGTCTTCTCATGTGCTTTTTAAAGGGTGCCTGTGGTAAAAAAGTGATCATCATTGTGTAAGTTATATTCCTCTGGTGAAAAGCCCACTCTGAAAAGGAACTACGACTGTATCAAAAATAACACGTGATGTGCCATAATCCATTTTTTTTTCCAGCTTCACCTCTGTTGTGTTTTATATGTAAGTAAATGTATACAATTTCACTTGTGAATGACAGGCATTTCACTTTGTGGTGCAGGTGAAAGGTGGATAGCAGCATATTTTTAAATGACCATAAGGTTCAATAACTCAATCTCCATTAGAAAACAGCCAGACTGTATAAGCTCTGAGGATTCACATCTAGTGCTGAGCAGAGGATTACCATAACCACCACCATCATCCTGCTGAAAAATGATCTGACTTAAATTTGATTTCACAAGTGTGGTAGGTCTTGCGCGCAGAGATCAATTTCTAACTATATATAGTGTCCCCATTAAGTACCATCAGATGCTGCAAGGTATCATGTGCCCCAAAGGTGGAAAGGAAAAGAAAAAGAGGATGATGCGATGAAGGAATTCTTCTCCAGTACAATGATGAGATCAATCCTTCAAGTTACTGAGACTACATAAAATGTCTTAGTGCGATATCCATTGAGAGTTCAGATAGTTTTATGTGTTCATTAAGCTGATACAATTTAATTGGTTCATTTGAGGCATCTATTTGAAAATCACCCCTAACAATAAAACAATAAAAATAATAACAATAAAAAGAAGAAAAGCAAGATCTTCTTTTGGGGTTCCACATTCTGGAAGTCTGAGAGGGAAGGAAATGAGAAAATATCACTTTTTCTTCCTAGCAGAGACTATTAGTTTGTAAATTCTTGGTCATAGAAACAGGACCACTGCTGTGTGTGGAATGCTGTCTCTCCACTGTAACTGGGCTTTGTCACCCCTTCCAATAGCAGGCATTATGCAAAGACTGTAATTCAGTCAGAACTGCAGAACTGAAGTCAAACCTGCCTCAGTCAGCTGTTGGGAAGGCCGTGGATACTTGGGGTAGACTAGATGCCATCATCTTCCATGCTGCAAATGCTTCCCTGAGAGTACTCAGGGGCCTATTCCAGTGGAAAAGAAGTTTTGCATGAATCTCCTTCTACTACAGGGTGTGTGAAGAAGCCTCTTGTCAAGGCAGTGTTTTTCTACAACTGAATCAGGCTTAACTAGTAGAGGACATCTCTTACCTGCATGATCAAGTTTCGCATTCATTAATCTGCTGGTGGTTCATTCATCTTCCTGGAGAAGAGAAGGCTCAGGAGGATCTTATGAATGTATATAAATACCTGAAAAGAGGATGCAGAGAGGACGGAGCCAGGCTCTTTTTAGTGGTGCCCAGTGATGAGACCAGAGGCAATGGGCACAAACTGAAACACAGGAGGTTCCCTTGATCATCAGGGAATGCTTTTGCACTGCGAGGGTGACTGAGCACTGGAGCAGGTTGCCCAGGGAGATTGTGGAGTCTCCATCCTTGGAGATATTCATACACCATCTGGACATGGTTCTGGGTAACTGGTTCTGGCTGGCCCTGCTTGAGCAGGAGGTTTGGACAAGATGACCTCCAGACATCCCTTCCCACCCTCAACCATTCTGTGTTTCTATGATTCCGTGATATATTTGATAATATGTAGCTTAGTGTCCACAGTATTTATGATACATAATCATACACTGCCTAGTCAATGCATGGTTTGCAGATATCATCCAATTATAAATGTCCTTTCAAATGGTTCATTCTCAGATGTGGACTCTTCTATCAGTTTGAGGCACTTCTTGACCTTTGAATGCCTCTCTGTACCTGGGGAACAGAAAGTCCCTTTACTGTGTAAAACATCTTGAGCACCTTGTATCTCTGATGTACACAGTGATATGGTCCCAATGGAAATAGTTCAGAGGCATCCAAAAATAACATAGCAGATCGACACCTTGTTCCTAAATAGCAGCATTTTCAACAAGAAAATGTTAGCTACTCCTCACGAGGTCGCTTCTCAAAACACTCAGCATGTTTTGTATCCAGTCTACTTCCTTTATCTGTATCTTTAGTATTTTTGCAGGAAGATGCAAGCAAAGTAATGAAGTTGTTGCTAGATAAACATATAAAGTAAGTTCCTATAATGAGCAAGCAGCAATGAAACAGCCGTAAAAAGACTTCCTCTTGTGTAAATTCAGAATACAATAGAACAATAAATTGGTGTGAAAAATATTTCTAACTGTCCATGCTTGTGTTTGATGCTCTGCTCATTTTATGTGCAAGGACATGATACAGGAGTTTTCTGTCATGGACAGCATGTACTACATAGGGCGAAAAATCTTATATAAAGTGCCCAAGGGATGGTAAAAGAGTAGAATATAACGTTGGCCATTGCTGCTGGCCTGGGCAACATGGAAACTTACTCAGAAGAGCTTTCCTAGTTATTTCTCATACCGTGTTCCTCATGATCTTGCCTGAACCTATGGGTGGAAGACAGATGTGATCTTGGAAGGAAGTGGTCTTAAGTTAATGATTGTAGTCAAGTTTGTGACTGTAATGATTATGATTAAGTTAGTGATTTTGCTCCTACCTAGCCTTGAGGAATAGGTGACCAAAGGGAGTAAACATATGTAAATGCATAGAAAGTACCTGAATGTAAAACCTCTTCCCAGTGGGAGATAGGAACCCTGTTTAATTCTTTTTCTCCAGCTGAGCCAATGGCTTTTCAAAATGTTCCTGACTGGAATACTCAAATTACAGAAATAAATGGCAGCTCCTTAGTGAAGGAAATATGAGAGACATGAAGGAAAGCCTTTTCTGAAATCTAGTAAAGCCAGCTGCAATAGAAGCATTTTTAAATTTAATAAGCAATTATACCTTTATTACATAAGTGTAATAAGGGTGTCATATCATCTATTACCTTTTGCACAAGCTTTTGCTTCAAGGCCAAAAAGTCACACAGGGAGATTAAGAACGGATTTCAAAGTCTGCAGCTGATAACTACAACTTGGAGTTGCCTCCACATCTTTCTTTATAGCATCACATGTATTCTGGAACATGCTCCCATCTCCATCTTCCTTTTTTTTTGTTCAATAACAACTGGGATTTTGGATAAATCTTTGAACCCAGCATATTCCTTACAGGACCATTTAACCACCCTAGGCAGTTGAGGAAGCAAATTCTCAGGATACATCTCCCCATTGCAGTGCAGCATGGCTACCTCTGCCATTCCCAGGCTCTTCTGGATGAGAGAATGGTGGCATCTGCATGCATTTCCTATTAATGCTTAATCACTAATGAGAGTATAGAGGTCAGCCAGCTGCTGATACCTTTCTCTCCTCCTTATACGAGTTTTACAGAAATCCGCTCTTGGCTCAGGGCTCTTGTTAGAAAAATCCGTATCATGTTTCTGTATTGCTGTACGTAATAAGTATGCACAAGATGTAACAAGAGGGCAAAAGGCAGAATAAGGCAAGAAATCATGTAGGGGTGCTGTGAACAGATCCTACAAAGAATCTATACAATATTTACATGCTGCTTCACACTGTCTGCCTCTCAGTCTACCTCTAACCACAGTACAGGTTGGATCACTGGGGTCCTCCCCACAGTGCTCAACACTTTAAAGCCCAGCAAATTTCCCTGTCTGTGAGTGCTGCCTGGGAAGAGTTGGCAGAGTTTAATCAGTATCATGATGAAAGCCAGTGAATCAGGAGGACCCATGATTTAGCTATAAATCACACTTTATTGCCCACATCACTAAATCAGAACAGTAAGTTCAAAGAACACTTCATAAGAAAGAAATAGAATTCAAAGGTGAATATATTCACCAGCAGAAACACCTAGTCTTCTGCAGACTGGACTTTTTTAGAAGAGTAACACAACATGAATTTTGGTGCAATCACATTTTAATTGTTCCAGCTGATCACAGATATTCTTTGTCCTTTTTCCTTGTTACACAATTAGCTTTCTTTAATATGCATTCTCATGTCTCACTGATGACAGATAGATGTCAGTCAGATGAAATACACCTCCAGTAGGTATTCTGGAGAGTATAGGGCAACAGCATTGTCCAGATTTCCCTGGTCATCTTCATCAGATTTATGTGGAAGCCTAATCAAAATGAATACCAAGCACTTTTTCTGCATCAGAAGTTTCCCACATCTCAGCAAAGAGATAATGCTTGGGTGCGCTTGCATCTCCAAGTTCAATTTCAAATGAATATATGAGAGTAGATATCAGCACATCTCTGGTAGTGAAGTCTGTCACTGATAGCTGTGTAAGGAAAGATGCCAGTGGAACAAACATTGTAAACAATCTTTGGGCATGGCCCCAGTATAACAAGATTTTCTCAGTAGCTGCCATGGCCTTGATTCTGAGTCCTCATCCAACATCCCAGGAGGACCAGAAGTACAGTTCTGTAATCAGGTTTTAAGCAAGCTACAGGTTTTAATGTACTGACCTGAGACAGTTTTAGACTAATTTTGAAGTTTAAGACTTGCCCATGTTTATAGGCAAATCTGTTACCTCTGGACATTTCACTATTTCTGCTCCCTTGTTAAAGAACTGACATTGTTTTAACAGGGAAAAAAGATAGGCAACACTAATACATACTTTTCTATGACTTCTTTTTTAATTATTTGGGAAGATTTGCTCCAATTTATAGGATACTTTTGGTAAGGATAACAAGCAGTGTCCACGTTAAGCAACACAGATTTATCTGTACACTTTGTTCATGACAACACATGCAAACCAATTATGTTTATATGATCATGATAAAGCAGGGCTGCAGTGATGCAGAGTGCACAGTTAAAAAAAAAAGAAAAAAGGAACTTTCTGTTCTCCTCCTACTCATTACTGAAACTGTCCTATTCCTAGTTATAGCAACAAGGGCTTGAGACAAATCAGGGTGTAGGAAATTGAAAGGAGATTTAGGGCTAAGTCTCAAAGAAAGAATATGGGATAAAGATTTCAAAGGGTTTTAGTGACTGTGGTGGCAGGTATTCTCTTTTTTAACAAAGTGTTCTGCTCTTCCTATGAAGACAGCTTGAACCCCTTCTGCAGCACCAACTCCTTGCACGGTTTCCCTTAGTCAATATTCCTCACCTACAGACCACAGGTTACCTCTGTGCTACCTGTGCCCTTTGCTCCAGGGAGCAGCTTGGGCCCAGACAGCCTGGGTCCAGAGTCCTGGGCACCTTGGTCGCACAAACCCTGCACGCTGCTCAGAGCTGAGATTATTCTTAATGAAAAGACAGTGGTGACTATCTATCTCACCTGTCTGCTTTGAGACACCTTCTAAAACTAGGCTTCTTCAGGGAGATTGCTTATCTTTCTGTTGACTATGATGTCTAGTGACGTCAGCATACCTTGACATGGGTTCCTCTCTTGTAGAAGGATCAGAGATGCTTCCCTAGATATAAGCTTTGGGGACCTCCTTTTTTCTCTTATATAGCTCTTAGTACAATGAGATCCAGGAAGAGTAAGTGACAGCAGGGTCTATTCTCACCTATCGGATCCTCACAGTCTCCAAAATGGCATCCCAAACTTCTCACACCTATCAGACAGGGATGTCTCTTCTATATGAATAAGGCCTTCAGAACTTCATACAGAGATCCTGCTTCATATAGAGATTTGTCATTAGATGTCTGTGAAGGTCCTGCTGTCAAAGTGGTTTACATCACCCAAATCAAGGACAGTGAATGTATGTGTAGACAAGGTACAGGCTAACTACCAAGAGGAATGACTTGGAGAAATGACAGTCATTTGGAGGCACAAAAATGGATTCATCCACAATATACATCATAGAGGACTAATCTCTGTTTTTCTCCTTCATGATAGAGATGTAGCTGACAATGTGGCTGTTGAAGAGAAAGAAATACCATGAGTAAAATCAGGTCTGATGTTCAGCTAGGTTGAAGTTTGGCTAGCACCATTTCTGTTGTTGATGAAGGAAAGCCCACCAGGAACTGAACATCACAGGTGACCTGGCAAAGTACTCGACACTTTGGCAGTCAGTAAGCACAGGCCCAGCATCAGCAGCTGGCTCCCACCACAGAAAATGAGGCGTTAATTCCCTTAGCTCCTGTAAGGTCACATATTTCTGCCAATTCGACCTCAAGACTTTTTTATTGATACATTCTTCCTCCTGAGTTACCTTTTGAATTGTAAAAACCTTCTTCTCCAGAAGGATGTCAGCCAGGACCTCTGCTAGCTGTGTACCTAAATCTTTCAGATGTGGGTTCATGCAGAAGGGTATGCTTCTTACCTATTTGTTTCTCCTTTCTTGGGTCACGTAGGCCAGGAACCCATGCATTATCTGTTTTCCATCCAAGTTCTTCACACCAGTTTAGCCACAAAGATATTGTTCAGGAACTAATTCCTGAAAGAGCACCTTGCTTCTCAAGGGACACTTTCCCAAGAATCAGTCAAACTTTTTCTGAGTAATTTACAGATTACAGATTGCATTTACATTTTCCTGTAGAGGATGAGGTGCTCATTGCTTTCCATGTCAGGAGCACTTTTCAGCAATACGAAGCCTCTCTTTGGACATCACATTCTGTCACAACAGCATGCTTCTGATGGACTGTGACCTTTCATGTCCAGATGTGTCTGTGGTTCCCTTCCCAGAAAGCACCCACATACATGACCTCCCTGTACATTATCTTATATTTTGTTGGGTTGACTCTAAGTTCTACTTCATCCAGTGATATCCATACACAGCCTACAAGTGTTAAGTAGTCTCCCATCGTCACTAGCTTATGATTCCATTTTGATCCTGCTGGTAAAGCAGTTGGAGAGTTCAGTCCATCTGCAGACACAGTTATGTGCTAGCTAAGTAGAAACCATTACACACAGAAGAAACATGGCCATAAGGTTAGTCGTTCAAACATATCTGTCATTCAGCATGGGAAGAATTTAAGAATGTGAAACATAAGAAGAAAGCTTATCCATCCATAGCTCTGAGCTTGCATTGGCTTTTTGAAAATTGTTACAAAGCTGCTACTACCATCCCACCTGTAGAGCTCTACAGAAGACTGGATACACTGGGAAGTTGACGCAGTGACAAAAAAAATAGTTGCTTTCTGTGGAATTGGTTCCCAAGTGCAGCTCTCTCAGTAGCAACACAGCACTAAAGAGAGGTAGAAGCAAGAGGCTATACATGAGGAAGTAGTAGCAGCGTGAAGAAAACCCTCTTGGCAACTGCATAGAGTTCTGCCAGACTACAGCATTCCCATTACTGCTGCCACTGCTTGCAAACTTGTTCCTACTAGGGTGATCCTGTACACAGAAAGTGTGCAATAGGGAGTATTTTATAACTTTATCAAGGAGAAGACATGACTTCCTAACACAGATGGATATTTGCACAGAGGTAAAGCGAAGTGATAAAAAGGAGGATTTTATGTCAAGGATGTAACAAAATGCTAGTTAGATAAATTCAAAGTTTTAGATGCAATTTCTTTTTAGGGTGTGTAATTAAATAGTGGAGCAGCTTGCAAGGGAGATTGAGCATCTGCTATTTAAAGTATTGCCTGAATTATCTTTCTTAAACACATACTTTGCATCCACTTCCTTAACCACCTAGGTATTCTTCCTTAACACATGTATGTCTTTCTCCACCATATGTTAAATTCAAGTTCAGACTATGTATGCAAAGTGGTCTTTTAGGCTTTAGAACCTATGAATTCTTGTTTCTAAAGCATCATCTGCTTCCCTTACGAGCCATAGGAAGGAAAATGTGGCCTGTATTGGCCTGAAAACCCTCAGTCTTGCACCTTAGGCTCACAATCCTCAGTCCTCCGCTTAGTTAAAAACTTTCTTTCAGCTTTAACTGTCGAACTAAGGTGCTTCAAGGGAAGGATTCCCTTCTGTGTTGTATTGGCAGAACAGCTTTGGAATGAATGCACTTCTCCCAGGAGTTAAACACCTGCAATCACAGTCTTGCACAGATGTCTGAGTCTAGTTGCTCCAGGGTCTGGTCAGGGGGGTAGTGGTCAATCTACAACCATGTAAAATGTTGTCAAGCTTTTGTCAGAACTACTGCCTCTGCATGAGGTAAAGTAACTGGTTGTCTCAGCTCTATCTCTGGTGCAATGCAGTGCAAAGTAAAATTTAGTGTTCCCTGAATTTATGTCATGGTTCAGGTATGTTTTCTTCTGTGTCCTCTGCTCCTTTACTAGTAAATCCCAACACTGGATTTTTTTCCAGCTGTTGAGCACTGAGATGACAGATTAAATCAACTATGTAATTTCAAAAGCTTCTTCTTAAAGCACTGGTTAGTTCGGAGTCTTGCAGCATGGTTGCTCTTCCCTATGTTCATCACTTAACACTTACTGCCTCTGATTCCTGTTATCATTGTATTACTCTGTAATTGGGTATTATGATGTCCATCAGTAATTCTACAATCATCAGTAATCTGGGATTTTCCCTTTTTCTCACTATTATAGTATGTGCAGACTTTTGTGCCAGCTCTCCCTTAAATTTACCTTGTCTTTCCCCCAAAATTTCTCTTACCCTTCTCATCACTCTGCTTAGCTTTTCTAATTTTCTGCATCAGTCTCCAGACCTTACCTGATATATCCTTTTGCTCTACTTACTGGCCTCCAAGGGCTGCCAGTTCTGGTCCTTCCTACTGCCACCTAGTTGCCTTTCTCTTTCCCTTAGTTTTTGGAGTTTGGGTTGGTTTGTTTTTTTCTTCTAGATTCTGCAATGTGACTCTTTTCCCAACTTTCTTTATTCCTTTCCTTTCATTTCTGCCCCTAGACTCTCTTGGTCCTTACGTGACATTCCTGCCCATTTCTCCTATTCTGCTGAAGCTCGAAATTCTCTGGGTTAATAAGATATTTTTTCCTTAGTTTAAAAGGTATCAATTTCTATATATTTGTCATAGTTTTGGTGTCTCCTCTAGTTCTAGCTACCAGTGTTCTCAACCAACCAGCTTTAGAACCTATTAAAATTCTAATCTCATAATTTCTTTCTCAGTCCTACCCACATTAGCCTCTAGTCTCCCTCCTGTATCCCTTCTATCCAGACATTTTGTGTCTATCTGCTTCTACTCCCATCAACATCCATCTTCCCACTCATCTGGCCATTATGGTGTCCTGGTTTGCCCACATTCTTCCTATATTTGAGAATGTCTGTTAAGCCTTTTTTTGTCTTTTTTTCCTAAAGGCTTTAATTTTTCAAATCCAGGCAAAATTTGAGGCAAGCAGAAAAAAAGTTATCTTACTAGCAAAAACATTTCCTTCCTTTCAAATGCTTAAAAATGTGAAGGCTGAAAACAATTTCTTAGGTCTTTTTGTTTAATATGGGTGAGTTTCTGGCTTGTCTCTTCCTAGGAAATAGAAGAACAGTTTTTGCTATTTTAAAATGAAGCTTTTGCTGAGAAAAGGAAATTTCAAAGTCAAGAGCTTATGCTGGGAAAAATGCAAAATGATTGCAAGCAATTTTAATGTTATTGGTCTTAACCCTGGGTGGTGCTCTCACTCCCACCAATCATGCAAATGAAAGGATCCAGAATGAATGATCAGGAAACACTGAACACACAAAGGTGTGATTGTCCTTTGGGTAATATTTTAACTACGATAAGGGTCAAATAAAGTACCAATGATGACGTGATTTGGTTTATAAGCAATAAAAAGCCTATAAAACCAATGGCATAGCAATTAATTTGTTTCTAAAGCAACATTAAATATTAATTTTTTAATATTTATTTTAATATTAAAATATTAAAAAATATTAATTTTTAATTTAATTTTTAAAAAATTAAATATTTTGTATGACTCCCATGGGTTCTGATAAAAAAGAGTAGAGTCTAGATAGAAATAGCCTTAGATCTTTCCAGGAGCTTATCTTGTTTTTTTCAGGAATCTGAAAGACAAATTCAGTGTGCTCCTCTGTCTGGGATATTTTCACTACCAGACACTGGAATCAGAATTGATGATGCAGGTCTTTTTTTGTTGTTTTCAGTCCAGTCATGGCAAGATATTATTTGACCAGATGAGTATCTTTTCTGCGTTCCTATTTTAGTGGATGAGGGGATACACTGAATCCCAGTATTCCTCTTAGCATTCATCTGCTTTAAATAGCAAATACACCACAGCTTGATGTCTCACCACAGCTGGGTACCTGAATTTAATTGTGGTTCAGTTGATTTAGTCCAGGCAACTGATTTTCCTTGATATCTAATGGTAGATTTCCAACCGCTCTCCTAGGTGATACCTGGGAAAAAACAGTGGACAGTCCAGTGCAGGGTGACCAAGGTGGTGAGGGGGTCTGTGGCACATGGCCTGTGAAGAGAGGTGGTGGAGATGAACTTCTTTAATCTGGTAAAGAGGAAAGGGTGGGGAGCAATCATTCTAAAACAGGTTAATCACTGTGAGGGCAGTTACAAAGAGAAGAGCGCCAAACTCTTCCCAGTGGTATCAGGCAACATAATAAGGGGCAACACCACAAATTACCACCTGGGAGGTTCAGGTTACACATTAGGAAAAGCTCCTTCCCCAGATGTTGGTGCAGGCCTGTGGCAGTTCACTAGGCAGGTGGAGGATCTCTGACTTTGGGGGCTTCCATAACTAGGCTAGACAATGCCACAGCTGCCCTAATCCAGGGCTTTGATAGTCCTGCCGTGAACAAGAGGTTGGATGGGAGATCCCAGATGTCCTTTCCACAAGCCCCACTGGGATTCTGGGATTCTTTTGAAAAAGACCTGAGACATTTCTATCCCCCTCATCCCCCCATCTCTGCAGACCATAGATTTTTCCAGTCACAGCTCATAAAGAGGACATCCTTCTGAAACCAAGCTGTCTCAAGAGAAGAACTGGGACTCAAACCTCACTTCCTTTCTGGACCCCACTGTGTCCAGACTACCATGCATACCCTCTAGCACTGGACAATTGGACTGCTACTGAACTGATCCAGTGAGTTCTGCGTTTCTATGCTGTCACTGAAAAAAGTGCAGCTTACCCTGAGAAGTGGTAGGAATTCTCCCAGTGTGGTTTAAGATGATTAAGTGAAGAGGAGGCAGAGGAAACAATCAGGGAGACTTCTGGGGGAATCATAGGACAAAAGTCTCACATTGTTCTGCACAAGGTGAGAACATTGCCCACTTTTGGTGTCAACGTGATGGGTTTGAGGGTGCAGATTCCCCATCTATCTCCTTCCTCAGCTGTGGCTCTGATACCTCAACAGACATGAAGTGTCTGATGAACAGCAAGGCTTCCAGCCCCACAGCCATATATTTGCAGTGCTTGTTAGTTGTTTGGTGGTGCAACTGCAGTCTTGCCAGATGGGTCTTTGTTTCTAGCTGAACCTCCACTTTGCATCCAAGCCAGCTACATGGTTCCCACTCACTTACTACCCAGTCTTTCCCGAAGCTTGCACCTTTCTCAGCATCTTTCACCAATTGCTACTAGAATGCTGGCAACAGCCTTCCGCCCAGTACTGGAAGGAGCATAAATGGAGCATCTTGGAAGAGTGGACACCCACCATCTACAGCACTCGGCCTTCTTCAGGTGCCACTCTCCAGACTGGATGACCTTGGCTGGGGAGAAAACTCCTGTTCTCAGATCTCTCGTTATTGAGTATGGAAAACTGAGCTTTCATCTGTCTGAGCAGAAGGAGTTGCCACAGAGTCCTTCCTGGCATAAGATCTGCAGAAACTTAAGAAGAAATTAGCAACATGACACAGATGCTCCAGAGCAGCCTTGAGCACTCACTTCTATAACAGTACAGAAAATAACAAGAAATAGTCACTACCCTATTTTCTTTAACATAGATATTTTCCTGTGCAAGGATTTTGGATTGTATTTAATGCCAGGATCTTCCCTTGGGCTGCCTTTCTCCTGAGTATGGGTAGATGAGACACAGCCAAGGGAGAAAGGGCAAAGAGGTGGAGGGCAACCTCTTTCAAATTGTTGTCGTAAGCTCTTTTTGACTATATCTGAAAGACCAGGTTAGGATTCATGGAACCACTGTGTACTTGGGGGATATTATCCACATAGTTGGTGCATATTCTGCATGTTCTTCAAGAAAAAAAAAATAATTATAAAAAGGGACGACATAGAAACATACAAATTGCCTAGAAGTCCGTTTCTCCTAGTGGCCTGTCTTCATCAACAGCCAGTTGGAGCAGCTTCCAACAAGCACAAGAACATCTAGTGATACTTCTCTGATGCTTCCAAGGATCTGTGTCTCAGTTTGCTTAGGAGCGAGAGTGCTACTTTTGCCTTTAATAGCTCTTGAAGATATTTTTTTGTATATGTTGAACCTTGTACCAAGTCCATGTTATGCAGAGTTTAACTATATGTGTATGAAAAAGAAGTATTTGTGATTGTTTTGAACCCACTGTCTGATCATGTCACTGAATCCTCTTTGTCTTGTATTATTAGTTTTTTCATGCTCTGAAGCTGCTCTATGCCTTTGATCATCTTGTTGACTCAGACTGTAAAGGCATCTAACAGAGATCTTATGATCAGCATGAATGAAGTCTGAATGGACAGATGTGGTTGAGTAAGCACACAAAGAAACAGCAGAACAACACTTGAAAGACTGGCTTATACTGATAACAAAGGGTGCTGGTTCCAGCAATAAAACTGATGAACATACTGCTTTTGGGAAGCCTGGAAGGCCTGAACTCTGATAAGGCCACAGCAGATAACTCATCAATGGAAAGCAGTGCATTTACAGAACATCACACATGCTATTCCTTTTTCTGTTAGAGACTATCAGGAAGACAGATTCTACCAAAGGATTGTCCCATAGTAAATGTGGACATCTGCAGCATATTGAAGATGTGACCAAAAACTGGATTGTCATTGCCAGTTAAGAAAAGCCTTAGAGATGTGATGACAACTCAACAGCCTGTGTCCTTTATCGTCAGTGCTGCATCCAAGTGATTCTGGCCAGACCTCTGGGGTACACACGTTTTGGTGCTTGTGAATATGTGGATGTGAAAGCATGTTTTAATGAAATCACCTCCCTTAGAAATTTTGGAAATGCGTATTACCTTTCCCTTCCATAAGGTACCACACTGAGTTCTGTTACACTGACTTCTTACAAAATCATCATTTGGTAGGGTCAAGACATAACAGAGGTCATGCCTTCTCATAGAAAGATGCCTGATAGTTCTGAGGTGACCTATGTAAGGAGCACCTAAATAGAAAGGGGGTAACCATCTGGGGAAGTTTGGAAGGAGCTGATAGGGGGCTGCAGCCTGCTACTTTGGACATGAGTGGACATCAGTGCTACCTCTCCCTGCAGAAGGTGCATGTGTCAAGGACCCTACAAACTATCCTGAGAAGGCAGCATCATCCCCTGCCTGTCTCCATGAGACTCTTTCCTTAAGGGCTCATATCCATATGTTGCAGCACTCCAGTCACATGAGCTACCAATGCCATCACCTATTGCAATAACGTCGTAGCTCTGTGACTGCAGGTGGAGCTCTAGTACTTACAGCTCATTTCCAGGGTCTGTGCATTTGCATGCGTACACTTCAGAGAGGCCCCTTTGGCCCTGTTGTATCACTCATGAGGTCTCTTGTACCAATCACACTGCATCCTCTGCTTTTCACCCCTCTCTCCCCGCTTGATTGTAGTCTCCATCCCCAGTCATTCCTAGTATAAATCCCTCCTCACCAGACTGGTCAACCTGCTGGCAGACTTGCTTATTTGTGCGGTGGATCTCCTCTTTCTACAGCAGTCCTTGTTCCTAAAAGAAGGTCCCATGGTTGCAAAAGTCAAATCCTTGACAACAACACCAGCTGCACGAGGTGTTGATCATGCTCTCAACCCTCACTCCCAGAGCCATGTAGTCACTCCTGATGCATTCGACCTCTTCCATGGCACCTTCTCATTTATGCACATGCAGATGAGGAGCAAGCGGTTGTAGTCCAAGGCCCAGATAAGCCTCAGCAGTCTCTCTGCTATGTGCCAGACCTGAGCCCCTAGCAGGCAGCAAACCTCCCTAACTCAGCAGATAGTCACCTTCCACCAGTACCACTTCCTTTCTCTTTGTGTAGATGCATCGTTCAGGCCCAGTTGTCTCTGATGCTTCCCAAGGCATGGCTTTTCTTACGTGGTTTTTAACCAGGGTGCTGAGCCTATTTTGCCATTGCAGATCTGCAGGTGGACAAGGAGCCTTCCTACTATTGCCAGAAGTAACAAGCTTCCAGTCTTCCTTGTCTTGGGAGTCTCCATTTATCCCACAGCTGATCATTCTCCTTCTTCATCCCAGCCAGGGGTTCAGGGTCTTGTCTGTTCATGTTATCGGTGAAGATCTGATCAATCTTTTGCATCTTTCTTGATACTGGGCAGGTTGCTCGGCGACTAGCTGGGTGCCGGTTGGCGGGTGGTGAGCAATTGCACTGCGCATCATTTATACATTCCAATCCTTTCATTATTGCTGTTGTCATTTTATTAGTATAATCATTATTAGTTTCTTCTTTTCTGTTCTATTAAACTGTTCTTATCTCAACCCATGGGTTTTGCTTCTTTTTCCTGATTTTCTCCCCCATCCCACTGGGGGGCGAGGAGTGAGTGAGCGGCTGCGTGGTGCTTAGTTGCTGGCTGGGGTTAAACCATGACAGTCCATTTTTGGCGCCCAACGTGGGGCCCGAAGGGTTGAGATAAGGACAAACCTGACCAGAGCTCGTTAGAACAAATTTGTTATAAGCATTCATTATATTGGTCTAATAGTCGCTGGTCATTATGTTGATTTATGTGTTCTTAGAGTTGTTGCTCTGGTTTTTAAAGTTCTGTTATGTATCACCTCGCTTGCTGTATGTAGTCCCTCTTCTGCTGCTTATCATCCGTGGGAGGTGGATTAAGGTTTTCACTTTGATGTATTGTATAACACTGGTTTATGGTATGATAAAGTCACCAGTTGTGGAATTAATCTGGTATTTGCACTCAGCATTGTCACCTTTATACTGCGGGAGCCATCTGTGGGAAACTATTAATAATTATACCATTTACCTTTCCTCCTTGGAAAACCAGTCTATGAGTGGGATACCTTTCTTCCCCTCTCCTTTCTCCTTCAGTCCAGTTACAATGGTGTTTGGGAATTTTGAAAAATTTGAATACTCTTGGGATGTTGATACCAGCACGGTCCTAGCCCTACTGCTGGGAATTAGCATGCTCCTGAATGTGGTTCAGCTCTTGTTTAAGGTTAAACAACTATTTAAGAAGATCACCCAGAGGTCTGCCCGGAAGCTGGATAATTATGAGTGGCAGGGTGTGTGGGGTAGAGTGTGTGGGAGACTCCCAAGACAAGGAAGACTGGAAGCTTGTTACTTCTGGCAATAGTAGGAAGGCTCCTTCTCCACCTGCAGATCTGCAATGGCAGAATAGGCTCAGTGCCCTCCTGCCACAGTTCTTTAACTTGCAGCACAGCTTTATCTCTCAAGGGCTTGCAGGGTATTATTTCCGTATAGACACGCGTGCTTTAACATTCAGAGACAAGATCTGTCCATAGATCTCCAGGTAATAATTCACAGCCTTAACTGCAAGATCGTCTTTTCTAGCAAATGGAAATATTCAGGTAAATAACTGCTGGGAAAGTAAAACATTCAACACCAAACAAAAATGGAATTGAATATCAAGGGAGGAGACTCAATGGAGCTTTGTAGTTTTAATCCAACACTATATTTTTGGCCTGGTTTCAGGCCCATCTATACTGTCTCTATTTGACCATTTATCCTTGTCCAGGTACCTTTTCAGCTTGGGATCCCTTGCAGAAAAAAATTGAACTGGTTAGAAGTCTCAAGGGATCAAATTTCTGCACATTTGTGTAGACAAGAAATTGCATAGAGGCCATGATGCCCTGCACAGTGAACAGAGGCAGCTCTTTGAGCTCCATGGTCCACCAAAAAGAGCTGGAGGTGACTATCTCTAGGAAGGGAGGATTAAGGATAAGAGATGCATGAAGGAGCTAGAGTAGAGAGTCAAACAGAAGCCACAAAGCCACACGTCTGTTGTAAAAAATAAAATGGATACAACAAGTGCTGCTTGTTTCCTCTGTGCCCCATTCTGGCAATTTACGTCCCAGCTGCCGTCCTCAGTGAATGGTTTTCACCACTGCAGTCCTTGGATTTTGCACCTGAATGAAACTTGGTGTGCAAATCTGAATGTGCCCCATAAATTTTTATCTCCAACAAAATAACATGGTTGATATTTTCAGCGTTTCCTGATAGTACCGGCATACCCAGTTTCCCTTAATTTTAATTTAGCCTTCCAGCATTGAATGGGGCCTGAAATCCCCAGCCCACGCCAGTTTCTTTTATTTAGTTGATAGAGCTGCTTTTGCCTAAGAAACATTTCATACGTTGCCTTGCCTTGTCGAGGATTCAGCTTTGAATTTTATCCTTTAAGGGACTTGTCTGTGAATCTGTTTGTAACTGCAACAGCTGTGTGAGAACAGACCAACTGTCACTTTTTGTTTAGAAAACAAAATCACACAGCTAGCTCCAAAGGCAGATCCTGTTTTGAAATTTCAAAATTACAACAACAACAACAAGTTTGTTAATATATATCAGGAACAAAACTTATTCAGAAAGAAATGAAATGCAATTGCTACATTGTGCATTCATGTTCCTTGTTTGTTTTCCCAGGTATGTGACACCTGAGATAACAGAGATTGCTAGTTTATAACATAAAAAGCTTGTGTCCATGCACACAATGTAGAGTGGAGGAACATTGGCAGGTGGGGGAACCTGAATTATACCCAGACCCAGCTACCCCAGGCTTATCACAGGAGGCTGAGCAACCTGTAAAAGGCTCATCGACACACACAAACACATGAGCACAGATGCACAATGGCAGGTGGGGAAACCCTCATCGCCCTGTCAGAGAAAGGAGATCGTGCCCTGGCTTCTCCCAGGGCTGTCCCAGGAAAGCCTCAGCCCCATGGTCCAGGTGTGAAACCCATCTTCATCAGTCAATCACAGGTTTTCCCTCTCTTCTGTCTCTCTCCCTTTCTCTCTGCCTAGGGATATGGGACACATTATGGGATGCAGGGGAAGAGAATTTCAGGATCCCACTAGACTTAGTATAGGATGTTTGGGGGAGGAACCAAAGGTGCGGAAAGGGAGGGATTGATGGAATTTGGAGAGGAACAAACATAGGAAAAAAAGAAAGACAAGGGGATAAGAGAAGCAAGTCACATGTAAATAGCTTACTGGTTAGTTAGTATGCTTGTCCTGCCATGCCCTGATCACGATCATCACACTCTGTCCTGTCTTCTCATTAAACTCCATTTCTAGCTCTTTTCCTAGGTCACGTATTGTTTACTCTGTCTGCAAGGAGGTCTGAATGCCAGCAACCAGAGTGGGACTGTGGGTTGGAGGGCTCATGTGCCAGCAGCTGGAGCTGTGCGGGTATGTGAGAGTGTGATCGCTAGCATATATCCAGCCAGACTAGCTGACAAGTGGCTTAAGAGGCTTGGGAGCCAGGATTCTGTCTGTGGCTCTGATGGTGAGACACCTGGAGGATTTGGCTACCAGAGGCACCAGGGGGGGTCCAGGCCAGCTGCTGGAAAGGTCTGGGGAGGGGGTCAATTAAGAGATCTGTTTGCATGTATGTGTGCACCCATCTGCAGGAGACAATGGGGGAGAGCAAGGCTCCAGGAGCAGCTACTGAATTGATGTGCAGCTACTGTGAATACATGCTTAGTTCCACAGGCTAGACCTGGTGGCATGGACCTGTAGCAGCCTTTGCTGCTACCAGATTCTGCAGCTCCCCACAAGAGGCAATGTCAGAAAAGAGCCAAAGCAGTTAAATTAGTTAGGAACCTGAGTATCTCCAAGGAGGCACACAGCATGTGTTATTTGTGAGTACAGGATGTCAGGAGATAGCTGGGTTTGAGAAAAGACTGGACAAATTAATCCTTAAAAATAGTCATGACAGTGTTTGTTTATTAAGCATCAACATGGTTGGGATTAAATAAAATCCAGACTATAGGAGCCCTGCCTCAAAGAATTTATGGCAGGAATAATGTTTGCTCAGTGTAAAATAGGGGCAATTGCAGATCCTGTTTCCTGAGGCTAGCTGATCACTCTAAGGTCAAAACTGTCAAATGACCAGGTACAACTGCATAACAAAACACTCTCATTTGCGGTGAAGCTTTATGGGAGGATGTGGGCAAAGGCTGCTGCATCCAGTCAGGTGGTATACAAGTTATTGGGGCCCTTCTAAAGCCATTTGCTTTCTCTCCTACCAGTCTTTCATCTTCTCCTTAATAAAAATAACAAACCCATTCCAGTAATGCTCTGGCAATCAAGGCTAAGGAATATTAACATTTATTGCCTGATAGAGCTCTGCACATAACTCTGACATCATCTTTCAAACATGCACCATCCCTGTGGCTTGGGTGCACCAGACGATTACACCAGGAGGCTCTGCCAGCTGCCCTGTGGCAGGCCACAGCAGTCAGCAACCCGCGAAGAACATCCCTCCTTGTGGGGTTCCTCTGAGTTTTCAGTTCTAGAAGGGGGTATTCCCCCACCTGGATCACACCTCTCCAGTGTCTCTCCAGGACACATATCAGAGGCTGATCAGAAAAGCACAGCAAGCCTCCAGCTAGCACGGTACCAGACATGAGCCTCGAGAGTAAGAAAGTCCATGGGCTGTGCGACAGAATGGCATGAGGCACAGAAAAGCATAAAGAAAGGATTTGTACAGAAAGTTTAGAGATCAGCATGTGGAATCAGATAACCAGGCACATAGATCCACCAGTCTGACTCTGGAAATCACCTTTAGAAGTGTGCAGCTATATTACTGTGCTTTAATTAGTTGGTCTAGTGCATTAGGAATTAAAGGGGAGAAATAGAGACAGGCAAGTACCAGCAGGATACACACTGCCTCCCTGGAACTAAAGAAGATGTGCCCATGTGAAACTAGAATAGTTCACACAATCATTGATCCACACAGTTTCATAGTGAGCTACAGCTCTATTGATCCACACGGATTTACATTGAGCTACAGATTCACATTTTTCTTTCCAAAGCAGAAGCAATCCTTTCCAAGTCATTCCTGGGAGATGCATGTCTAACTTATTCTTAAGGGCCTACAAGAAAGGAGAATTCTACAACTTCCCCAGAAAAGTCCAAAGCTTCACTCTGTTATTTAAATCTTTTCTCTTTGAATTGACCCTGTCCTGGTTTCAGCTGGGATGGAGTTAATTGTCCTCCTAGTCGCTGGTACAGTGCTGTGTTTTTGAGTTAGGTATGAGAAGAACGTTGATAACACACTGATGTTTTCAGTTGTTGCTAAGTAATGGTTAGTCTAAAGTCAAAGATTTTTGAGCGTCTCATGCCCAGCCAGCAAGAAGGCTGGGGGGGGGCACAAGAAGTTGGGAGGGGACACAGCCAGGGCAGCTGACCCAAAGTGGCCAACAGGGTATTTCATACCATATGATGTCACGTCTAGTATATAAACTGAGGGAGGGGGGGTGGACGGCAGGTGGTGGGCGGTTGCATTGTGCATCATTTGTGTATTCTGGTCCTTTTGTTATTGGTGTTGTCATTTTAGTGGTGTTGTCGTTGTCATTGTTGGTTTCTTCTTTTCTGTTCTGTTGAACCGTTCTTGTCTTGGCCCATGAGTTTTGCTTCTTTTCCTGATTTTCTCTCCCATCCTGCTGGGTGTGGGAGAGATGTGGGTGGGCAGCTGCACAGTGCTTGGTTGCTGACCAGGGTTAAACCATGACAGACCCTTTTCTGCAGTTTAAACCCACTATTCCCAGCTCTGTTCATGGAAATGGACATCAGACCAACCTTGTTCTGTTTTTCAACTGCCTACAAATGCAAGAGCTATTTTCATCCTCACCCATATCTTACCTATTTTCTGCTTTTTTTCTCCTGGTGTGTCCCTCCAAGGACACTTGTGGTCCTGTCTGGAGTCATACTAGCTGGCCCACATCTTCTCTGACGTGCAGCTCTCCTTTGCTGGAGCATGTCCAGAGAAGAGCAACAAAGCTGAAGCAGGGCCTGGAGCACAAGTCTTATGAGGAGTGGCTGAAGGAACTGGGGTTGTTTAGTCTGGAGAAAAGGAGGCTGAGGGGAGACCTTATCACTCTCTAGAACTACCTGAAAGGAGGTTGTAGTGAGGTGGGTGCTGGTTTGTTCTGTCAGGTGGCTGGAGATAGGACAAGAGGAAATGGCCTCAAGTTGCACCAGGGGAGGTTTAGGTTGGATATTAGGAAAAATTTCTTTACTGAAAGGGTTGTCAGGCATTGGAACAGGCTGGCCAGGGAAGTGGTGGTGTCACCATCCCTGGAAGTATTAAAAAAGCATGTAGACAAGGCACTTCAGAACATGGTTTAGTGGGCATGGTGGTGTTGGGTTGATGGTTGGACTTGATGATCTTAAAGCTCTTTTCCAACCTAAACGATTCTATGATTCTATGATTCTAAATGAATGTGAAATGTTAATCGACACACTCTGTGGGTCGTGGTTCTTCAAATCCAAGGCTGTGCTTGTTGTTTTCACTACACAGTGACCTGTCTGGTTCATGTCCAGCTGGTGGCCCACTATGACTACGTCAGACAGTTGTCTCCATGCTGTGAATGTGGGCAATCGGAGAAGATCTGAAGGTACAGAACAACAGTCCACATATTTCAGTGAAGATAAAGCATGGTGCAAGTTAAGGGAGCATAAGGGGGGTGTATGTGCAGGGCTGAAGAGTGCACATATCCTTTAGGAGGAGCTGCTTTTTTTGCACGTTTTGAAAAGAGCTGGGAACATGAAGAAAGAGCCAATGGCTATTGGAAGGACAGCACTCACCTCGTTTTGCCAAACTGGCTTGCTTCCCCCTCCCCCGGCCTTTATTTCTCTCTTTAACCACACGAGGGCAACCTTATCCTGTAATTTGTGGGAAATGAGCTCTTAAAATCTCTGACAAAGGTTAAAGAGACTCTCAATAGCTATTTCCTAGCAGAGAGCACAAAGGGAAACATTCCTCTTCGACTGGAGATGTATTAAAGGACAGAATTTAAAGTTGTAAAGAAAATACTAACTAAAGCTGTTTGTTACACTTTGCACTGAAAGTGTACTGATAGGCCAATGGCTTACCCTGTCTTTAGCAGCAAGCAATGAGAAACCTGTGTCAGGCCCTATAACCAAGGTGAGATAAGATAACATAATAAACATAACAGGAAAAAACTCTTGAGAGGGCTGATGAGAGTGGGAAGGCTGACAGCTGCAGGCTTAAAAGTTGTTTTAACTTTTCTAATTCTGTACCTCAGATGTTGATATTTTAGCATGAAAGCCCAAGACCAGACATCTTTGTGTGTAACACACTTCCAAGAGATTTTACTTAATGAATCATGTACTGTATGCTAACAGGCTTCCATTTTTACCTTTTTTATTTGTGTGCCCTCTCTCACATACATTTCAATCCCAAATCACATGATTCAAGTTCAGTAAGATTATACCTGTTTCTGCTAGTATTATCATGATGACCAATTCCAATAAACATCTGTGGATGAATTTCTTTCCTTTTTAATTTATTTCTCCATTCCTTCTCTCATCATGTATTAGCACTTGCCAGTGCTCTACCAGTGCTGTAATTGCCCAGATACTGGTATGTGAACTCACAGAACCACAAAATCATGTAGAGTAGACCACAGAAGGTCCCTGTGTACTCCAGCCTCCTGGTCAAAGCAGGGCCAGTTAGAGCAGGTTGTCCAGCTGAGTACTGATTATCTCAAGGGTGGAAATCCTGCCACCTCTCTGTGTCCCTGTTCCAGTATTTGACCATGCTCATAGCAGAAAATGTTTTCCTTAAATTGATTTGAAATTTCCATCTTCTAGATTGTACCGATTGGCCCTTACTCCAGCCCTGGGTACTGCGCACCATGAGAGGAGTCTGTCTCTGTCTTCTCCACACTGTTCTAGCAGGTATTTGTACCTGTCTTCTCCATGCTGAGCAAACCCAGTTCCCTCAGCCTCTCCTTATCGTGTGCTCCAACTCCTTTGGTGGTCCTCAGCTGGACTTGCTCTGGTGTGTTAAAGCCTTCCTTAAATTCGGAAGTCTCCAACTGGTATTGGAGAGTATTCAGGTATCATCATCTCACAAGTGCAAACAGAGGAAGAGGATCCTTTTCCTCACCTTGCCAGCAGCACTGCTGCTAATACAGCCAAGGATGTGGCTCTCCTTCTTTGCTGTAAAGGCACACTGCTGACTTAATTCAATCTGCTGTCAGCCAGGACCCCAAGCTCCTTTTCTGCAAAGCTACTTCCTAGTTAGTCGGCTGCCTGCCTGACTTGCTGCTCAGGATTATTCTGTATCAGATGCAGTGCTTTGCATTTGCCTTTATTGATCTTCATGAAATTCCTGTCAGCCCATTTTTCCAGTCTGTTCTGATCCTCCCAAATAGGAGATCTTAACTCCAGTGTATTGACTCCTTCCCCTGCCCACTTTGGTATCATCTACAAATATACTGTGAGTGCACTCTGTTCCATCATCCAGTTTATTATAACAGGCATTGAATGGTATTGGCCTCAATTTTGGCCCCTGAGGGACACCACTGGTGACTGGCTGTCAGCTGGGTTTTTTACCACCCATCAACATCTTTTGAGTTTGACGGGCCAGTGAATTTTCCACCTTCCTTATAGTCCTTCCATGCAGTTCATATATCATTAATTTAGCTCTAAGGATATTACAGGAGACCGTGTCAAAGGCCTTGCTAAACT
Source organism: Aquila chrysaetos chrysaetos (assembly GCF_900496995.4). NCBI lineage: Eukaryota > Metazoa > Chordata > Aves > Accipitriformes > Accipitridae > Aquila > Aquila chrysaetos. The sequence goes on along the minus strand of NC_044009.1, from coordinate 9,630,028 downwards.
TAAGGTATGCAATGTCGACTGCTCTCCCCTTGTCCATAGAACTAGTCATCTCACCACAGAAGGTAATTGGGTTTCTCAGGTATGATCTGCCCTTAAAAATCCCTGCTGGCTGTTCCCAGGCACCTTCTTTTCCTTCATATGGCTAGAAATAGCTTCTGTGGGGATTTTTTTCCGTGACCTGCCCAGGGACTGAGGTGAAGCTGATTGGCTTGTAGTTCCCCAAACTCCCCTTTTTTTTTGCTCTGGAAGATGGGTGAGACATTTGGGGTTTTTTTCCCAGGCATCAGGAACCTCCTTCTTCACCATGACCTTTCAGGGATGACAGAAAACAGTCTTGCAATAATTTCAGCCAGGTCTCTCTGTGCCTTTGGGTACATCTCTTCCCACCCCGTGGATGTGTGTGTGTCCAACAGGCAGAAGAGATCCCTAGCTGTATCTTCCTCTGCTGTGGGAAATGCTGTACTTCCACAGATTCTGCCAGGAGTGTTTCAGGGCACACTTTAACAGGGAAAACTGAGGGAGGCATGAAAACATTGAGTACCTCAGTCTTTTCCATGTCCTTTGACACAATGAAATAAAGAAGATTTCATACACAGGCTCATTTTCTTTTCAGAAGCCAATGAATGATGAAGCACAATGATTTTTTACCTAGAGGAAAGTGTCAGTGGAGCCTAAATCTGCTGAGACTTGAGTACAAAGGATCCCAAGTTCAGATTTGGTATGTATCAAGAAACTTTACAGTTCAGCTGTTCTACTTGTCTCATTCTTCAGCAAGTCCTTCACAGGAATCAGACTTCTTTACAAGAGCAGGTAGAGTAAAAGGGGTAAACAATCCTATTGTGCCACAGAAATTTAGTGAATGAAAACTTCCAGCCTCTGTGACAGTAAATGCTGCCCGTAATAGTCCATTGCCAGCAAGCAAATGCAGTTGGTGCCTTCTTTCATCCTATAAGCCCCACCAAGGTCCAACTGAACAAATCCTTGCAGGTGTAAGCAGTGAGCTGAGGAATATATGCTTCTCACCATGAACAGCGAATGCAGAGTACCAGCAGAATTCACCTCCTGGAAAAGGATTTCTTTAGCATCTTTCAGTCAAAAGTAAACAATGCTACATCTACCTGTGTGAATAAAGTCAAGTCTGGTGGCACTGGGGATTGACAGTCAAGTCTCAGTCCCAGCTGCTGCTGGGAAAGAAGCTCAGACAGGCAGACTGCTGGTTTTAAAGTAGGTAACCTGGATACTGTTAACAGTGGATCTAAAGCAGAAGCTCAGCACAGGCTCTTGAGGCCATCAAAGTGCAAGGGAAACACTCAGCTCAGAAGCTTATGTTGAACTGCAGTTGCAACAACCGCCAGCAGCCCTTGAGCATCTGGTTCAATACACCCATATCTTTAACTGTTGTTAAATGAGGTCTGTGCAATAACTTGGGAGGCTTTAATTAATATTGCTACAAAAAATATTGTTGCCCCATTCCATCACTAGAGCAGCAAAGAGAGGCTCAGCTCCTACATGAAGAAGAGGCAGGCTTGGGGCCTTTCTGTAGGACACGACTTGTATGAGAGAGCCCACAGAAAAAGAAGGATCTGCGTTGTCAGAGATTGTAGTCTCAAGGCTATTAAAGAAATGTTCTGCCAGGTCTCTGATCCCAGAGAAAGAATCAGCTCAGTGAGGAACCATCCATCCTGACCCTGATCCGGAGTCCCTTCAAAATGGTGGAAAACGTGTTGAACCCTAGTTTTGATAGGATAAGAAAGAGAAACACCACTAGAGGAGGAAGAACTCTTCAACTGGGCAGTTGTTAGAGTTAAAAAAAAATTTGCCCATACTCCTTAGACTCCTGAGCACAAGGTAACTGTGCCTACCACATGACTTGCTTTTCTTTATCCTTCCCTTAGCTGTGCTCCTCTGCATTTCAATGCTGCTCTGACTCTAATCAGATGATCCAGGGGTCTCCTTCTCAAGTATCCTTTATGTCTTCAGGAGTGGCAGATATTAATATAACTCTGCATTTGGAGAGGAAAGCTTGAGCTGTGTGGCTAGTAATACATTTTAAATAATGGCTAGGGAAGAGAAAATGGACGAAGAAGTGAACACATAAGAAGCAGAAGATGAAAGCATTGATACCAGTTAAGTCCCAAGCACTGAGATTGCATTTTTGTGTGGTACTTTCAGCAGGCACAAACTCACTCTGCCACAACCTAGGCCAGCTGGAAACTGTGAGTAGAGAATATCAAACTAATCTATTCTGCCTCCCAGAAAAGTGACTTAGCTCAGAGTCTGTGTCTTGCTCAGCATGTTCATGAGATATTTCATCTGCTTTGTACACGGACACAGTAAGCTCCCATCTGTTGTAGAGGCAGGCACAGCAAGTGGGCATCTGAGGGCAAACTGGTATGTAGAGATACCAGGAGGAAGAAGCACCTGCCATCTTGTGTACCACAGGGATGTCCAGAGGAGGAAGATTTTGTGCTCTCATTGTAGTTTTTTGTTTTTCACTTCTGTCTTCTTACTTCCTTCTATATGAATAAAAAAAGAAAAAAAATTAATCCAAAGTCCTTTGGGAAAGATCGGTTTTACAGAGTCATCTTCTCTGAGAGTAACTGACTTGCAGCCATCCAGGGCTGGAACATGTACCTCTGTTGATGTAAAATTCAGAACCACCTGCAAGCTCCTCAGTGCCTCAAAGAACAGAGGTGGTAACTGCTTGAGTGGGTACTGGGAGAATGGTGAACTGGGCTTCTCAGGCACATATTGTAACATAAAATAGACTGGGAAAAAAGAAACTAAACAGTCCATCACCTGTTGATTCACCAAATATCCATTCTGCTAGTCGCTTGTGGTGTGCAAAATGGACTGGGAATTATAGAAGTATGTCATGGTTTTTGGTTAAACCACGATGAAGTACCTCTGTTAATAAGCTAAGGCCTTATCCCTGGGGAAGGAGATTGACCACTAAAAGCTGCAAAATTTAAGTAGATATACATGCACTTTTTGCATGTGGTTATTTGGAACCAGCTGGGCCCCTGTGTTTTTCTTTTGTCCTTAAGGTTGCATAGAAATAAAAGCTATGACAGGAAATGTTGCCTATGGATACATACCTCCAAACACAAACAGAAAACACAACCTTCAGTCTAAAAGCCAGAATATGGCTAATGCTTCCTCTGGAGTTTCTCATGCAGGAGTTTCCCATGCACAGTCTATCCACTGCCTAGGAAGGCATGGATTCTGCATAAGACTTGTCTTAAGCAGACAAGGAAATGTTCATTGTCTCATTTGTGCATAAATTTCTGTTGTCTGAAACTGTGTGAATTTAGTCTGAAACTTCCCCACAGACTTGGTGCAGACATAAATTCTGTCTTTTCTGTTTCTCTTTGATTTTGAGGTAATTCATAGGAGCTCATCAATGAGATCTTTTCCTGGTGAAATGAACCAGAATAGTCAAAAAGTTAGGGGGGAAGAAAGGTGGATGAAGAGACTGCTTCTGCTGGTCTGACCTTCCACCTGGCCTGCCAGATAACACAAAGATGAGGAAGGAGCATTTTCCAGTTATTCCTCTCTCCAGTAAAAACTTATGCCTGAAGTGAGATGCTTAACTCTGATTTAAACTGGCAGCATCCCGTGATCAGTTGTTTCAGTGTAAAAGTGTGCAAGAATACAAAAATGTTTCTCAGTGTCTGAAGTACAGTGAGATGCCTTCCTTTGTTCACATTCTTTATAGACTAAATATGCTTAGGTTAATTTTTGGCCCCAAACATTTATTTTTTTTTTCCTGCTGCTTTGAAGAAATCTCACCTATTAGAAATACCTCTCAATGAAGACTATTGACATCGTAATATTCTCCTGAGTAAATGAAAGACAAATTCTTAAGGCAAGGTGTCCAAATTTCAACTAATTCTTAGAACTCTTTCCCTATAATTCACCTTTCTTTTTGTTTTGATAGATGAGCACCATCAATATGCGTAATAAATGGGATAAAACAGAGCTGGAGAACTATAGAGAAAGGACACCTGTATGCTCTAGAGATACAACATATCAGCTGATACAGGGATGACTGATGAAGAAACTGATGAAGCAAGGAGATATTTCCAGCTTTGGCTTCAGAATTAATTTGTTGCAACAGATGACACTGTGGTCTAGCTAGAAGATAAGCTTTACAGTAAGCAATAAGTCTCAGGTAGCATCCACGCTTGCTGACTTTTAAAGAAAAAATAACAACGAAAGTATGTCAGCAAGGTGGTGCAGCCTTGGGACATATTAACAGAGCGATGCTGAATTGGTGGACTTTTTGAATTTTTCCAAGATGGGCCTAGGCAAAGCCATGACTTCCCTGATCTAGTGTTGGCAATTGTGCTGGTCCAAGCATGAAGCTGGACCAGAGACTGCAGAGGTCCCTTCCTACTAGCAGTACTGCAATTCTGCAAAATTATTAAAGAAACGACTCATCATCCTGGAACAGAGAAGACCAAGGGTTATAAGAAAGAGGGAGGAAAAGTAATGAGCAGGATGGAGAAGACTGATAGGATTTAATGCCTTAGTGTCACTTCTAACACAAGAAGTAGGGAGCACCACATAAAACTACAGAGTTGCAGGTTCAGAACATACAAAAAAAGGATTTGTCTCTTCCTGCAAGGGATAATAAAGCTGTGGACCTCCTTGTCACATGCAGTAACAGATGGCAAATATTTACATGAGGTTAAAAAAGGAATGAAAAAGCTCATGGAAGATCAGTCCATGGAGGACTACTGAGCAAAATGCACACTCTGCTGTCAGAATTATCACAGGAACAACACTGTGTGTTTACCCTGTTCTTTTACTTTTCTTTACTCTTTCCCAATGACTTGACCTAAAACAGACCCACTTGCACAATGTTTTTCAAGATCCTGCTTGCTACCTTCTTTCCCCAGATAGGTTACCTTGTGATGGCAGTCTTTGGAAGAATCCTGTGGGAAAGATTGTTGTTTTGAAGGTGAAGATGTTATTTTACTGTATTGATGTCTGATTGGCAATCCACCCCCCCTCCACTATGAAAGAGTTGTTTTGTGTTTCTGAGAGGCAGTGCAGAATGACCACCAGTGGAGAGGCTCCCAGTGAATGAAGTGCAGACCTGTTCCCATGACACTCACAAAACCATATTTCTATCAGTTGAGACATCTGCTGCAATCATTATCTTGTTATTGCATGGGGACTGATAACATAGAATGAAAGCTAGGGAAATAGCAAAGCAGATCATAAAACAAGCTCACTCTCCAGAGTCCAGAGTCCAAGGACAGGAGTTTCTGGCCATAAGAGCAGTTGTTCTTGTTCAGATGAAGTTACAAGAACATACTTTGAGATACATATATGATTACACTGAAAGTAAAACAAAAGCTTTAGATCCATAAGTGATACAGGCACACAAAAAAAAATGCCCAGGGACTAGGCTGGTAACTAAAAGTCACCATCTAATGACTTAGAGCATGACACTTTCCCCAAATGAAGTTTTGCAGAGAATAAACTAAAAAAATGAGAGCCAGGGATGAGCCATCTTATAAGAAACAGGTATTTTAAAACCTACTTTGAAAATATTTTTTCTCAATTGGAGAAGAAAGGCTAAAGAATAAAACACCCACCTGTAAATGTCTTATAGCTTTCCTTATGCAACTGAGAAGTCTGGTTTCTGCAGGACACACAATTAAATTAATGTTATTTTTATTTCTGTATCAGTCTGGCAGGATGGAGTTGTATTTTTCTCCTGGTCACATGATCCCATACCCAGCTCCCATAACATACTCGCACCTTAATTGCTGCTTAGATTCTGTGACATTTCAGTGGGCGCAAAAAAGGTAGGAAACAGAAGCTTAATTCAATTACTTAAATAGAATGGGCCCCACTGACTGTTAATGTTGTATCCATGCTTCTTAGCATCAGTCCTGAATTCAAAGTCTCCATTTTTCTTGAAGATGGAGACCTGAAGTCAGTAGCTGCTTTTACACCTTGGAAAACTGAACTGCAATAAAGAAAAAAAGAAAAAAAGAAAAAAAAACCTCCAGAGATGAGTACATTTCATTCTACTTCGTCTCTGAGAACAATAAACAAAAGATTGATTAATGCTGCTTGTGATACTTGTGCTTGTGATATTGGGAACTGTGGAGATAAATACGTACATTACTTTAGATAATCATGCTGTATACATATTTGATGCCATCTGGCATCAGATGGCAAGAGGATTACTTCAATGCAACAAATGTCAACAGTAGTAGCATCTCAGAAGATCTGTTGCTCCATCACGTGACACTTGTGTGTGTTCAACTGCTAAAATTACCTTTCTCTGATCAACTGCTCAAGCAGAGCTACTCTTCCCAGTCATCTGCTGTTGCAGCCATGCTAATGAACATGGCTGAGAGTAAACAATAATAGACTATCCTTCCCCAAAGTGAAATTGGGTATTTTTCCAACTTATTACCAACCAAGAGACTCATTTGGTTGTAACTGTGCTTATGGCTGATGTTATAGTAAAAGCACATGCAACTGCCTAGGTGTGCTGCTGAAAATCACCTTTGAACAGGGAAGTTGTAATCCAAAGAATGACTGGCCTAACATGAACATAGATCTGGTTGAGGAGACATTCCTTCAAAATAATTGGAACAAGGTGAGGAGAAAGCAGAAAATCACCCTCTAAATAGCTTGAACACATAGCCAAAACTACATAGAAAATCCTTCTGGGAAAGTAAAACTAAAATCAACTGCATGAGCTGTGCAAGAAGAGAAGTGCAGCATCTGATAGAGTCTGATCCAGAACGGGTGGTTGTAGATACTGGGACACACCAACAGATCACCATCATACAAGGAGAGGATGTGCTTGGTAGCAGAGCTTGGGTTAGATCCTGCTTATCCAGATCAGGATCCTGGTGCCTTCCCATCTCAGGTATTTGGGTTTCCTCCTTGAGGAAACCAAGGCATAAGGAATGATGATGTACTCTCTGAGTCTTAGCTCCTTGTAAAGACTGGGAGGAGAGGAGGGAGTACAAGACCAGAGGCTCAGAAGCATTTATGGATTTACCAGCATAGATACAAACCATGTAAGTTGCAGCCACTGAAATGGCATATTTTCAGATTCTTCAGTCTAAATTGAAGTTTAGCTTCCGTTAGGAAAGAAGCCAGAACAAAAAAGTAACAATATATTCTCCAGGATTACAAAGGAATACAGAGTGGAAGATTTGATGCATAAAAGCATCAGTAACAAAATATCTGCTTGTCCCCCAAAAGACAGAAGGAAACCCCATTTCTCAGTTTCTGCCTAACAGGCTTTTGTTTATGAAATACAGAATTAAATTAAATCCTAAACGTGACTAACATCCTTAAGTGAATTAGAGAGGAAGGCAGCATTAACTGTGAGAAGAAAAGCTCTTTTCCTTCAGGCTACATTTTCAGCTCTATTGGTATAACACCATGGTTCACCAGCTTGCACCCCGAACAAAATTTTGTATCTAGAAAAGATTTCTGTGAGACATGCTAGCCTAAGGCATTACAGTACATTGTTTCTTCTTGCTCATTTCCTGCAATTTGCTAACAAAGGTAGCTCTTACTAAAACCAGCTTGAATCAGGACATGACTCTTGTTAGTGCAAACAAGTCAGTGAAGAAGCCTCAGAAGCAAAGGCATGTGGTGGATATGGGGCCTTAAAGTGCTCTATCCATCTTAGAGATTACTGTGTCCAAGAAATATATCTTGCCTTGATATGTCTAAATATCTTAGGAAAAGCTTCTGTTTCATTTCAAGAAGTGACTGAGTCAGTACAAGCCCAAGGATGTTGCATAAAGATGTGGAAAAGGAAACAGAAGCTGGTGTGGGTGCTGGGAAACATGAGTTATCTTATGTTATGAAGTTGTTTTAGCACCACCATAATTTTCCCTTGTGAAAGCAGGGGGTGTTGTAAGAAATATTCTTTAAATTGGACCACTCTGGCAGGTATTTGTTTTACACACTTTTTCTCATTTGTTTTGAAATAAAGCTTTATCAATGTAAAAAAATCCTTTGGGACAATTAGCTGTATAGCGAAGATAACAATAGTTCACAATCTATCTGGATGACACTCCTGGTGTGTCAGGCTGCCTTTTCTGCAAACAGAAAACACGTTGTAGCAGGGCTGCCAACTGTATAATGTCAGGGGCCATATGGACTGCAACAGCTTTGCTAGGATTCACTTACTTTCTTTTCTAGCTGAGCAAGCTAGAATCGCTAACTTTCAACCAAGAGTCCTGAAAGAGCTGGCTGAGGTCTTTCAGCTGGTGACTTTTTTGCTGAGCATGCTAGGGGGATGAACAATGGATGGTAACTACAGCTGAGTTCCAACCACAGTACCATGTTCTCTTCACCATCATATACAAAACCTTCACATATCATTCTACAATCATACGAGTGTGGTTGGTGCAGAAGAATAATATTAATTTCACCCTTTTGGTCCTACCTGAGTAAAGGGTTCCCATTCCACCCAGCCACTCTTTTCATGGGGACACTAGTGTTATTGATAAGCTGGACAATACTGTCCCCTTTGCAGCACTTTTACTTACATAGTCCAGAACTTTCAATTCTTCAGGCAGAGCTTGACTTTATTCACATGATAGAATACTATTAAACAGCTATCATCATAGAATCATAGAATCATTTAGGTTGGAAAAGACCTTCAAGATCATCGAGTCCAACCATTAACCAAGCCCACTAAACCATGTCCTGAAGTACCCTGTCCACTCGCTTTTTGAATATCTCCAGGGATGGTGACGCAACCACTTCCCTGGCCAGCCCATTCCAATGTTTGACAACCCTCACAGTAAAAAAATTTTTCCTAATACCTAACCTAAATCTCCCTTGCCTCAACTTGAGGCCATTTCCTCTTGTCCTATCTCCAGCCACCTGACAGAAGAGACCAACACCCACCTCACTACAACCCCCTTTCAGGTAGTTGTAGAGAGTGATAAGGTGTCCCCTAAGCCTCCTCTTTTCTAGACTGAACAGCCCCAGTTCCCTCAGCCGCTCCTCATAAGACTTGTGCTCCAGGCCCCTCACCAACTTGGTTGCCCTTCTCTGGACACGCTACAGCAACTCAATGTCTTTCCTGTAGTGAGGGACCCAAAACTGAACACAGTACTCGAGGTGTGGCCTCACCAGTGCTGAGTACAGGGGAACAATCACCTCCCTGCTCCTGCTGGCCACACTATTTCTGATACAGGCCAGGATGCCGTTGGCCTTCTTGGCCACCTGGGCACACTGCTGGCTCATGACATCATTATCATTCCCAGTAGCCTCCCCCCCAAAAAAGAAGGAAAAAGCTGAGATCTGAGTACATTTTCAGGAATGCTGAGAACTCTGAATCTGTTCTCACCTTCGGGGACCTTGACAAATGATTTGTTATAAAATGCAGTGAGTCGAATATGTGTAACCTGGCAATGGTCTGTTTATGAACCCATCACAGTGGCTTGAAGTAATCCTCAATTTGGGGTGAAATGCCAGTCTACGTTGTCAGGTTAAACTTATGTGGATCAGATGTGCTGCACATAGATGTATTCATTTGCTGAGAGTGTAACATCTTGCTAAATAAAAATGAAATGTAATTTTAGCCCAAGGTCATTATTGCTATTCCTTAATTTGTGCTTATTATAAAAAGCCCATCAACTGTATCTCAGTGGTCCTAAAAAGTGCCTTGGGATTGTCTAATCTATTCTGCATCTTAAATTTCTAATACTTTCTTCTTCTGCTTCATAAGGTGTAGCTTTTTCATAATACAGTGATGGATACCTCTGCAACTTATTTTAGTATTCTGACTAAATATCCTTTTTTTCCTGGCTTGTGAGGCTAATGGGCACCTCTGTGGATTTTTGTTGACGTGTACCTCAAAGGATTTCTGTAAGCTTTCAGTGTATGCAGTGTAAATGTAATCTGATGTTTGGATCTGTTAGACTAAGACCCAGGAATCATGAACAATTGTGGCAGTATCAGTATATTGACCTACTTTGTCATATACTGCTGCACTGCAAGAGTCTGGAACACAGTCTTTCCTCACACACACAAAAGTTAGTAATAATGATGTTGAATTAGACAAAATTTTTAAAAATAAACATGAAGGTGAAACTCACACCTCATTAGATTTGAAATAAACTCTTGCATGTGTAAGTGAATGTCATAATCGCTGTGTAACTGGACATGGTGACCTTTGGGCATATTTTCACAAATTCTGTCAGGAAGATGTTTTGAAGATGAGTGGGTTTAAAAGGCAAAACCATACAAGAAAAATCCTCCTAGATATTTAAGCATAAAAATACCATGTATTGCTCAAAAAAATTGCTAAACTGCACATGGCAGAAAGCTTGCAGACTCGGCTGGAAACATGCTCCTTGAGCATGGTTTATATGCTGTTCTCTTGCATCTATTACTTTTTTGATATAGGGATCATAAGAACAGCTCTTCTGGGCTACATCGGATGATGAGCAGGAATAGCAGGCTGGTCTGATTTCTCATTTCTCTCTGGGTGCGGGCCTGTGGGACACCAGAGGACATGCCTTGCTGCTGACCTTGCACCCCCTTGCCAATGGCTAGAAGGTGGAGGCCATCACCAGCACCCATGCTTCATGTCCCCATCTAATTAAACCACATGGGGTAGGGGTTAACCCCACTGGATGGGGCTTGCTAGCAAACCTGATGAGGGCAACAAGTTGGGGTCCTTGGAGGATGGACTATAGGAGACTGCACGGAGCAGAGGAAAGGGATATTCACACGGGGGGATATTCTCTCCCTCTCAGGCCAGCCTTCCTTGCTTTTCCCTGTGTGCAGTTGCCCTGAAACCTCAGCTGAATACCTGCACAGATATCTGTCACCAGATTGGGTACTTGGCTAAGGTACAAACTGAGCGAACCTAAACCCAAGCATTTCCCTCCTCTTCTGTGATGAGAAGTCTCCTCCACATGTGCTGCTGTTCCTGTAGCTGCCTCCTGACAGGGTCCAACAAGTAGACTCTGCTGCAGTGATGCAAACAGCTCCAGAGAGAAATGACACTACTGAAAAATGTAAGTCCACTAGCCCTGCTGCTGAGTGGTCAAACTGGGTCTACTCCAGACATCTCTTTGACATCTTCAGTGGCAGAGTGGCTGCCTTCTCTTCTGAGGGGCAGGAGGTCACAGAAGTGGCGGCAGCTCACCTACTGCACTGCCAGGTCCCCGTGGTGGGATTACTGTTAACCTCATGGTCTGAGTGGCTGCAGCCAGCAGCCAGCCTTCCTTGGTGTTATACATCCTCATGGGCACCCAGTTCTGGATGGGGATTTTAACTTCACCTTATGGGGGTGGATCAAGACAGAGGGGTATCAGGCTTTAGCAGACGCTTTCAGATAGATCACAAACCATGTAGCAGATTTGGTAGCTCACACGTATACAATACCACCTCTTTCACTTGTATTTGGGTGGGAAATGGCATATCATGCCAGTGTTAGTGAACCTGTGTTTAACGCTTTAACATCATGTGGGTCTGACATAGGCTGACCTCTTCCACAAGCTGCTGCCTCATATTCACAGCTTTTTCTGTTACATTTCAGTGCTTGGGATCAGCCTCTTGGCAGATTAACCAAAACTTGGCAGAGGATGTGAGCCTTCTAATTGCCCTATAGAGTTCTGGCTTCCTTGGAAAAAGGAGAGGCGCACCTTTTCCTAAACCTCAACAGTGGTGAGACCTTTGCTGTTATCCACTAGGGCACATCTTATTTTCTTACTCTCAGAGGATTTGAGCTACCAGCACTCACACTATTTTTGTCTTCTTTCAGCTTTTGCACTGGCACCTCCTTTCTCCTTCCTGGCCAAGGGTGCTCTCTTCAGACATGTTCTGGATGCTCCTTGCAGCCTCCCCAGTGGAGCAGTCCACTCTTCAGCAGGATTCCTGATGTGGTGTGCAGTCAGAAACTTTGAGGGTCCCCATGCTACAGACAGCCATTGTCATCCGGTCATTTGGCTGATGATGGACAAAGAGTGGTCAACAGAGGGTGAGGTCCTTACTACCTCAGGGATGAAGGATGGCGGGAGAGAGCAAGTCCATGGCTGTAGTAGGCAAAGATGAACGGTGGCACTGGAGGTGAAGGAGCCATGCCTGGAGAGATGTCCCCCAAGACAGGTGATGCTGCTGGGAATCTGGCAAACAAAAGCTGGTGGCTGGGCTGGGACTGTGGGGGCAGGCCTCTGAGGACAGTTAGTGTGCCCTCCCTGGGCATGGAGGAGGGGACAGTAACAAGGCAGGGGAGTCCCTGCCTGAGCCTGGCTGTGTTTCCTTCTCTGGGCTGCCTTTGTGGATGGGGAGAGACAACAACCTTCCATTGTTTTTACCCTAATATCAACCATGTTAAACAACAAAACTGTGTTTATTATTTAATAAACAATTAAAACATCTGCTTCTCTGGGCCCAGGTTAAAGATTTTCCATCACAATACAAAAGAATGACAAATAAGCCCTGAAATGTTATTCTAGCCCAATTTTAACAACATTACCACAGATAGCCTTGCAGACGTGCCAGAACGGGATGCCGTGACCTCATTCAAAGCATTCCCTCCAGCTGCAGAAGCTGCCTTGAGCTTTGGATGATTTATTTCCCTTTCTCCCCTAATTAGACTAGATTTTCTGGTTCTGTTCAATGTGACTGTAGCATAAATGGGTACTCACACCTCACTCTACCAGTGTCTGTTCAGCCCCCTCCCCCTGCCATCTCAGCTGGCCCAGAATTCATTCTGAGAGCCTCTAGCATTTGATAATGTGTAGCAATAGATCATATAGAAGGTGTTTTATGATTAATGGTATTTGGGAAAATATCATACACCCTGAGAAGTTTTACATCCTGTCTATTCACATGCCAGCAATTGAAGATTTGTGGAGTGAGGTAATGTCTCTTATTAAACCAATTGACACAACTGGAAAAAAGAAAAATGCTTTGGAGCATTCAACATCTTGTTCAAGTCTTAACCAGAAACTGCAAATTTCTAGCTAAGTTCTGGCTGAGAATAGCTGAGCTGAGTTTCACTTATTTTTTTAAATCAGTTTGAAATAAAAGGATGTTTAGTGAAAATGTGAGGTGTGATGACTATTGTGGGGTAATAGATATTGCTAGAGCAAGGAACAAATAGTCAGTGGGAATCCAGAGTCGGTCTCTGAATTAGCTCCGTGGTGACCTTGCGGACCAATTGCCCATCAGCAGCTCTAGCCGTGTTTCCTTTCATTTTCATCCCAAGGGAATTTTCCATGCTCTGAAATTGCAATGCAAGCCAGTCTCATAAGGGAGAACAGTCAGAAGACTTGCTTTAAAAAAAATGTGTTCTTGATTTTCACTAAAAGTAGATGCTCCTGATGAAGCCAGCTTTTCCTCCAAAATCTCTGAAGGGCCCAAGAGTTCTGATGAATTGGTTTTCCCCAGAAGCTGAACAAAAGTGCTAAGCCTTCATTCTCTCCTTCAACCACAGATCCAGATGGAGAGAGCTCTTATAGAACAGCACATTTTTTTAGGGCAGGATCCTTTCAAGCTGCAGGTCAGCCTAGAAAGAAGAGGCTGGCAATGAAGGAACCTTGGTGTGGATCATCAAGGTACAAGCCAGGCTTCATCTACCACCAGCAAGGCCTGAACTCAAATTCTAGGAGCTGAGAATGCTGAGTTGGTCTGCCACCTGCACATCTGAATGAGGGAGATTAAACTACAACTTTGTTCCTCAGTGAACTTGTTTTTCCAAAGTCAGATTTGGACTGTTACTGATCCTGCTAGAAAGAAGGCCCCATGCAGGTGCTGGCTGACATTATGCGATGACAGGCTCACCACATGCTCTTGCTGACCCCTCTAGCTACTAGCTTCTTCTGTGCTTTGCTGCGTCAAGACTGCACATGGCACAAAGGTTTGTGCACGGTCCTTACAGCTCACAGAAGGCCTCTTGAACAGACTTTCCTAACTCCTTTTAAAAAAAAAATCTGACTTTTGTCTAAGGTTATGACCGATTGCCCTACTCTGAAGTGGCTAATTGCCCAAGGCTAATTGCCTTTAAGAAGAAGAGCCCTGAATAAGAAGACCTGAAGAACTTTTCTCTCATTAAAACACACTATTTTAACAGGCATGTCTCCACACGATAGGAGAAAATGAATGGAAACTAAACCCATTTTAGGCCTTCCCCAGTCTCTCTGAGACACAACTCCCGTCCACCTGATGCACATGGGATAGTTATTCTCTCTAGAGGTAGGTAGAGGCAGGTCCTCTCCTAGGCTTCAGCTAAGCCAAGAGTTGAGGAATGATTCTGTACTTTTCAGAGGAGTGATCTCCAAGGAGACTGCAAACTGGTGAGGAATAGAAAAGTGAAGATGTATTGCCTTGGCCTATTGATATATCTTCTGAAGCTCCCAACAGGTGGATGTAGGCCCATGTTGAAAGGGAGAGCTGCTTGCCCATAAGTGCAAGTCACATTATGGTGTCAGGACTCAAGGCGAGTGGGTTTATACTGCAGCAGTGTATCATCAGTGTATATTGCACAGCGCTTCAGTGCGCTGGCTCTGTGAGCAGACAGAAACTGAAGGTATGCTGAGTTGGCCACCACTTTAAGAGGTTTGGGCTCCCATTTCCTGGTAGAAACAGGGTAAGAAATAGGACATAATGGGGGAAATTAAGGCACTCTTAATCAGAGAAAGGCTCTGATAAGTCTGTGCCCTGGCTTACAGAGTCTGCACTTATGAATTGGCTATCATGGTCCTGCCTGTTTGCGACCTGCCCCAACCTTTCAGAGAAGGTTGTTCTCCAAGCAAGGAGTCAGCTAGAGATCCCAGCACTTCAGAGCTGGGCAGGCAAAACATTTGCAGTCAGAGAGAGTAATGGGGCTTGGACATTTATTCCAGGCCTGTTGAAACAACTGGGAAGCCCTGAGACCAAGCTTCAGAGCTTCTATGTGCTGGGAACTGAGACTTTCTGATGTTAAGCAATGAGCAAAGCCTCAGCTAGTGCACTTCCAGACTCCCACATCTGCCAAACAGCTTGTGTGTCCTAGGATTTTCAGCTGGAGGGCCTAGCAAGTTAGAGCTACACCAAAGCCTGTGGTTCCCAGCAAAAATAATATTTAAAGAAAAGATCAGAACTTGAATACTGAAAATGACTGAGCAGAAGCTGTATACAGTTCCTAAAATGAGTGAGAACCACCATTAAGATGCAGCTGTAAGGAAGGAAAGTGAGATCCCAGCTCAGATCTACCTTGTCTTTTGAAGCATAAGGGCTCTCTTTTCAGAAATGTCCTCTGTTGGGAGTGGTCTGTCCATTTCTGAAGAAAAAGGCAGAACAAAAGTCAATGTTTTGAAGCTTTGGAAGCTTCAAAATGGTTGTGGATTGTATTTTACCAATTAATGCAAGTTGGTGCTAGATCAACTAACAATCAGGTGAAGTCTCTCTCTCTGTCTTTGGAAAGGAAGATCAGACTGAAAGGGAAGTGTAGTCCCTTTGCATTACAGGCAATGAGATAACTACAGACAGAAGGGACCACAGACAGGAAGGCACAAAATACTGACCAGCACTCGGACTAAATATTTCCTGTGCAAAAGCCCAACAGTTTCAAAATATAGTGTGAGAAGAAAAGAGAGGGATCATTGATATTTCAGTGTCATGTGTACATGCCATAGGCAGGTATGTACAGTTCCCAAATGTCTTCAGATACTGAACCATGTTTTATTCTGCAGGAAAGACAGAGCATCCCTGAGAGAATTCCTTCCTGAGGCTCCTGGAGTAATCACTGTAATCATGAACACTGGGCCAGGATACAGAGATGTGGTACCTTGAAGGCATCAGTGCTCCTTGCAGGCATGCTGCACCCATCCTGGGCTCCAGAAGACTTTCTGGAGTTCACAGGAGCTCTGGGCTTACTAGGAGATGCTTTATTGCCTGTGAATCAATGAACTAACTCCCTTTCCACACATTAAATGTCTTATTGTACAAATTCTAAGGAAAGACAGAAGATGGGAAGAGATATTTAGATATTTTAATGATCTCTCCCCATGCCTAATAGGAAGGGGCTTAAATGTTGGATTCCATAACGCTTCAAAAAAACTTTTTATAAGTACTGACAGGGGTGGATACAAGTAGCCATATTAACTGTGAAACTGTCCAGTCCCTGCTTGAAAGTTTTGAATTTACCAGGGTTGTAAAATCTCAGGGCAATGAACTCAAGTTATTAATCTGCAGATGACTGAAACCACCTCTGTGTAATGATACTTCATGACTAGGCATGTTTATATCGCTGTGATGCAAGCTATGCACGCACAGATCACAGTAACTCCAGACTGATATGCAAGTACAGCTGGACAGTGTATCAACTAGTCAAATTAATTACAATTTACAACTGTTAAAAATTAACAGTAATGTCCTGTGCTTGGGATGTCCTGTGTATTTGGTCTCTGTCTGTGTCCCTACTATCTCAGTAATATTTACACCTCTGTTTGCTTATGAGACTGTCTAAAGTTTATGGACTGGGTGGGATGGAGTATTCTTTGGGAGTTTTCTTTGCCATGGTAACCCCTGAACTCACAAACTCACAGCCTGGGATACCTCTGAGCATAGGTCTTCAGCTTAAACAAGTTCAACTTCTATCAGCCTCTCTTTTTCCTATGCACTTTATTAACACAGAAACACATATCCCAAAAATCTTTCTGTTCCTCAGTGTGCAAGTACTGCCCTGCTATGATCACCAAATTTTTAACCTGTAGTTGGAATTAGGATCTGTCTCGCATGCACTCTCAATCCTCCAGCTGATCCTGCAGCATGTTCATAGTAGATCAGCAATTCTGCTGCCCATCCTCTCATACTACTCTGGGTGGAAGATTGAGCAGATTGGGCGTTGCACACAAGACGAACTGCTGGCAGGTCCTACAGCTCAGCAGTGTATCTTGGTACAACTGCTTTTTTTTATCCATATGCAAAGGTGGAATGATGGCAGTCACCTTCTGCTGATCCTGGCCCACTGATTTCTCCTGCTTTAAGCTAGCCTACCTTGAAAACGGGGAAGGGGTCGATCAAATGAACAGCAAGCCAAGTAAGTCCTGGGAATGCAGAGGCTTCACTGTGGAATACCCTGGCTTAGCAGGACCTGCCTTTAGCTTGCTGGATCCGGCATCTTTTTATCTCCTTTCCTTGCCTGAAGCAGAGGGTGGAAGGGAGGCATCTGTCTTGAACGTATCTCCCTGCAGGAAAGTCTTTTTGGGTAACACAGAGCTAATGCAGGTCCAGGAAAAGAGGTATAAGTTCATGGTCTTTGAATGTGTGGTTTGCACATTGATGGATTGGCCAGAAAGGCAGAGGCAAGAAAAGATTTCAGCAGAGGGTCCCACACAGGGACAGGAAAGAAAGGAAGGGGCTACTTTTACAGTAGGTTTTAATGTCTTCATCTCTACTCATTCTGAGCTGGACAGGGATTTAATATGTTTTACTTAGGAAAGTTCCATTTTGTAACTGATGTAACAGAAAAATTTCTGAAGATTCTCCAAATCTTATCCTTTGTTCCTAGATAGGCTAAGATTTAGGTATACAAAAAGCATTTATGTTTTACTACCATTGCAAAGACATGCGTGGATAGACCATGAGTTACATCACAAGTGTAAATGTCCATCTCAGCAACAAATTTATCAAAGTGCCTGTCAGTATTGCTTGAGCAAGAGCTAGAGGAACTGGCTAGGAACAAGCACCAACACTTACAGTCTTTTCAATAGCTTTTCAAACCTTACTTCTGCATTACAGCAGGCTAGGTGATGCCAGGCTCAGAAGCAGGAGGTGAGAACCCAAATAACTAGTGATATTTCAGTCCAGATTGATTTAAATGGTTTGTAAGAAATGCACTCATTTTCTTAAAAATGTCCTAGTAGTCATTATGTACGGTAATGGGCATGCTGACATCACAGGGTTGGGGTTAAAGAGGAAAATATACCACTTTCAATATTTCCAATATATTTTACTTACTTGTCTTTTTGAATGCGTGCTTCATTTGGACTCGGCTTCATTCACAGATAAGCATTACTTTTGGTTGAAAAGTCTGTCTATAACCATAGCCTAACCATTAATAGCCTAACAATTTTTTTGAGCCTGAGAAGCACAAATAAATTATTTAAATGTTAGAATCCCTTTGAATAAAGACTGAGGAGCACTTTGCCTGTTTCTTTGTTGTTGGTATTTGTTTGCTTTGTTTTTTTTTAAGAAAAGGGCAGAGATGAACATTCTAATTCCTTTCTGTAACTTTGGGTTTAGGTAATGCATCCTTTTGTAAACATCCATCTTGAGGGTGTTTGCACCTCTCTCCCAGGAGATGGCAGAAGAGTCTTGATGATGGAAAATAACAGTGACCGCAAGCTGTCATTCTGCTGTGTGCCTGTCTGATGTTTAAGCAGTGGGAAAAATCAGGGAGCTGTTGAGGTACGGTACTAATGATGAAAACCTTACAGATTTACAACCAAGGCTTTTCACGCTGTCTCTTAATTTATGCCATCATGCTATGCATATAGTGATGTGTTATGGCTTGATTTCATGTCATATGTCCCTCTGGCTGAAGCAAAGTGAAAAGTCAGTTATAATGCGTCAGCTGGGAGCAAAGAAGGATGTAAAGGGCTGGGCTGTCTGTCAGGAAGATCTTGGGTCAGGAGTGATGGGATGACAGTGTCAGTTTTTAGGTTAGAACTCAGATAGCAGGACTGAATTCCTTAAAATGAGGTCAAAATAATCACATTTCGCAAGTCTGTGGAAGATGGCAGAAACTGGGACTGAGGGAGCCACAATGCTGCACCATTCAGACAAAGCTCCTGCACCTGACTGCGTGTGAAGTGGGACTGTGTATGTACACCAGGAACAGGGCTTCCAGGCAGCAGCACTGGCACAAAGTGCATTGGACTGGCTGAGAGCAATCTGGAGCTGCTCCAGCTCAGGACTGATACCTGCTAAAATGTCGCAATGTGATGTTGAGGTATCTTGCAAGCATGAGGCTGCCTGGTCATCCACCAAACAACAGTGGCAGTTCATCATGTAAGATGCACCCAGGCCATGGAAGTGTAGGGGGACCAGATGTGACACAGCCAACAAACCAAAGGGTGGTTTAGACGGCCAACATAAAGGGCATGGGCCTCACCCTAACGGTTTCAGAGCTGGAGTGCTTCTCTGCTGCACAAGAGACCTAGTTCACATCCCTCTATCCTGAGCCAGATGTCCCAGCTCCTGGTAACATGCCCTGATCAGCAAGTTATAGGCTGTTTTCCAGCAAGTTGCTCTTGATCTACCAGACTAAACAGTCTCTCTTTAGCTCCATGAATATTTAACTGCTTCATAGGAAGCTAGATATCTTTAACAGGCAGGAGAGGAAAAGCCTTATTGTAAGATATCTTAGATCTGCTGTTCAATGTTTTTTATGTAGGGGAGCAAAGATGATTCTGAATAACTTAATTGTCTTCTGCTCTTAGCTATCAATCAACTTTTGAAACCTACAGTTTCAAAAGTAAGCTGACTGATATTACAGATCTTACAGATATTACAGATCTACCCAACAAAAATAAGGAAACTGAACATTAAGGGCATGTTTTAGACAAGTGCAGAGTTCATAAAGCAACAATTGCCTTAACTCTGCCCTTTAATGATACCATGATGGAGGAAGAGTAAAACCAATCTTCTGTATGTTTTAAAACCCTGTTTATCTGAAACTATAAAATCTGCAGTCATAGCAGTAGTTTTACTGTGGTTTCTTTGTACAAAAGAGTTAAGGTTTAACTAGGTTACTTAGTCATGCTGCGTTTTTTTTTAAAGTGTTTTTTTTTGTTTTTTTTTCTCTGTGAGGTCTTTGCATTTACTGCTGCACACCTTGCTCAGCTTGTAGTCTAAATTTGATTAATTCAAGAGTTTTCTGGAACATCAGAGGCAAAAGGCCCATAATGAATGATATGAAAATCTTCTTTTCTTTCAAGGTATATAAATAGCTGCCCTTTCATTTTAACAAAGACCTTCTATCTCATTTTTCATAGATAAGTATAACACTATTGCAAATAAAGATCATGTGTGAAAAAATCTCACTTACTGGATCAAGAATCTAAACTATTTAACTGTTTCCAAGATTACTGGTGAAACTGAATTAATACTTTAAAAGGATGTTAATCTGTCTATGACCCTGAAATGCTCTAGTGAAGGATTTTTGTTGTTACACATTAGCTCTGCCCAGGAATTTGTTAAAGCTTTTAGGAATTCGACATTACTTGCCTCTGATGGTGAATAAGCTGTGAAGTTACCTCTACAAACTGTCTTGCATATCAAACCAACACAGAAAACTAAAAGAAAAAAAGCATCTTTCAGTATTTTCAAGCTGCAATTTGCGTGATGCAGGTGCAATTGAATCTGGCTTTTGCTTCAAAATATTTCTGTTAAAACCTGATTGGCAGCCACAAGTACCAAGTTCAAAATTTAGCAACCACTGGATTGATCTCTGCTAAGAAGGACCTTAAGTTTAAAGAAGTTGAAAATAAACTGCTGTTCACCTGGCTGAGCCTCCCTGCTGAGAAACAATAAACCAATGAGCTCAGTGAAGAACATCTTTTGAGTGGGGGACAAGGACAACAGAAAGATAACCTGCTTTTTATATATGAAAAAAACAGTTCTCTTTTAAAAGTAACACTGTTTGGCTGTTTTCTCTGGCATTTTGATGAGGCAGCCTCTAGTCCCTTGGACTGCTGTCCCCCTCAGGCAGTCACCCCTTGCTGAGAGCTGGGAACTGCAGGACCAAGGGCTCTGGTCCAGATCGTCTGCAGCTGAAGGCACCTTCCAATCTGCTTGGACCTGGCGGTGTCACTCCAGGCTGGCTCACGCAGCTTTCTGCATGCCCTCTCTGCAGCTGGATCTGTTCTCCTCAGCAATGCAGGCAGCAGACAAAACTCCCCATGAGTCCAACAAGAAAGCATCTTCTGTCCTTGCTTGCTTAGTCTATTGCCTAAGGCTAGAGGGACCCCTCAACGTAGGTCCATGAGATCAGAGGTAGATGGCCCATGCTTTACACATCCTCTCCACTTCAGAATGTCTTCTGTGTTCTTGCAAACTTCCTGTATATACATGTAGAACCTTTTAAAACGTGTTTTGATTAATTTCTGCTTTTTTTTTTTTTTCTGGCTGCTCTCCCAGTCAGGGTGGAGTTCCTCTCCAAACAGCTCAGAGTGGAGCAGAAAGGGATTCTCAGAGGAGACATATTTTCTTCTGTCAGATCCTTCCACTGCAATCTCAGCTGTGCTAAAGGGACAGAGCAGGGCAGGGCTGTGCACAGACTGTTCTGTCTCTTGCTGCTGCTGGTCACTTGGGTTTTCTGCTTAGGAAGATAAATTTCTAGATTTTATTTGAACTGGAGATTTTTTGCCTAGTTTAGCTTGAAAGTATTCCCATCTTCTTGGAGTAAGTGGTCAAAGCTGTGGTCAGTGGGGGGACATGCCACAGGATACTCTGAGGCTCCATGTAATTCATCCTGGAGCAGAAGAGTGGCTTCCATTCAGGAGGAGATAAAAGTTTGCACGTTAACATTTGAAGGTGTCAGAACTGAGATGATGATGTTATATAAGGGGAATATGTAGAACAAAGGTCAGAAAAAAGGTTGAACAGCACTAAACAATTAGCAGCCTGGAATGGCATTTGCCTGCCTTCTTTCTTCTGCAGAAATTGGTCTCTGCTGGAAATGAGGTTAATGGCCTTCTCCCCACAGCAGGGATCTTGGATACAACCTGCCTTTCACCAGTTCAGGGATCACAGTAATACAGGGAACCACATTTGTAAAATAAGCTTGTTTAGCTTGCTATGTTAAAAATGGACTTATTTTGCCATAATACAGAACCCTTAATTACAATGTCACTATTTTTTCAAGGAATGACTAAAGCATCTGAAGTATTCCCTAAGATCTTTGTCCTAGTTCACTTGGAATTAATTATTCAGAAAAACCTATAGAGTGCAAATTGTTCCCTTTGTCTGTGTGTATGGGTACACGTGTACACCAGTTTAGCTGTAGTCGTCCCTCTGTGGATAGAAGCTGTTCTTCAAGTTATCAAAAGCCTGGGAACTGTATGCCCATTGTCACCAGTACCATGAAAGCTACTTTCAGAAATTTCATCCTTGAATTGGCTGAGCACTTTTGGTTTCAAAATATAAATACACCTTCCAGATTTACCATGTGCTTCACTGAATGGTTTTGATTATTCATCGACTATTGGTTATTCATTGATTATTGAAATAATTTATTATTATTTTTATTACGAAACTCTCAAATAAAAGAAAGATTGACACAAGGTAAAAAGATTGCCTAGCAAGATTGTTAGCCTGTTCTTGTAATACACACACAAGATGCACAAATATAGGCAGTGGATCATGGATAGACTGGTCGTGGATAGATCAGCAAGGAGACTTTAGTGTGCTGTCCCAGACACCATACTGCAAAATGAGATCATAGCCCCCTGTGCAATGCATAGGTGAGTGTGGCAACTGAAAATGGGTTAAGAGAAAATAATTTCAGATCCCCAGTAAATAGCAGTGAGGAGAATAATGCTACCCAATCTGCTTTCCTTCTGTGGTTTTGCACTGGTTACTTCAGACTCTCTTCATAGGTAGACAAGTGAAAGCAGCATTATTCGTTCCACTACCTGTCCCACAAATGTTGAAAATTACTTATTTAAAGGGAAAAATAAATCTATTTTTAATTTTCAGTGGGACCACTTAAAATTAAATGATGTTGAAAACAACTAATTTTGTTGTTGCTCTGTCTTTGGAAAACTTTTTTTTTTTTAAATCCACTGTGGATTTTTCATTTCACATCAAAATCTTGCAAAATTGTCATGGTTTAATCCCAGTCAGCAACTATGCATCACACAGTTGCTCACTCTCTACCCACCACCCAGTGGGATGGGGGAGAGAATCGAAAAAAAAAAGAAGTAAAACTCATGGGTTGAGATAAGAACAGTTTAATAGAACAGAAAATAAGAAACTAATAATGATAATGATAACAATAATACAATGACAATAGTAATAATAAAAGGATAGTATGATACAAGTGATGGACAATGTAATACACTTGCTGACTGATGCCCATTTAGTCCCCGAGCGGCGATTCCCCCAGCCCCACTCCCCCCCCCCCCCAGTTTATATACTAGACATGATGTCACACGGTATGGAATAATCCGTTGGCCACTTTGGGTCAGCTGCCCTGGCTGTGTCCCGTGCCACCTTCTTGTGCCCCTCCAGCCTTCTCGCTGGCTGGGCATGAGAAGCTGAAAAATCCTTGACATTAGTCTAAACACTACTTAGCAACAACCAAAAACATCAGTGTTATCAACATTCTTCACATCCTGAACTCAAAACATAGCACTATACCAGCGACTAGGAAGACAATTAACTCTATTCCAGCCGAAACCAGGACAGTTGCCAAATCTCAGATGCTGATCTCTCCCGGACTTGTTCACAGCCAGGCCCATAGCCCAGGCAGCACAGACATAAACCTGCTGCCCCGCTCCAGACTTCGATGTGCTCTGCAAGCCTCTAGCCAACTATGCATGGAGCAGGAGTACATGAAGCAGGTGAGATGCTGAGACTCTGCATCACTGCCTAGCAGGGAGTGCTGACCCAGGGACCCTGGCTACAGATCTTGTTCTTTTTCTACAGCCCAAAGCTGCAGCAAAGATTCCCCTTTCAGCATCAGAAGATTCCCCTGGGGGGAGTCTTGTGCTAGCAAGCAATAACAAAATTCTGTTCACTGGCATAGCCTGTGGCATGGACCAGACCCACTCTGCTTCTGCTGTTGGTGGTAGGCAGCGAGCTGAGAAATTCTGGGTCAGGCATTACTCTGATTCCTCACATGGGGTATGGGATTCAACTGGCTAATCATCTTCCAGAAGACAGAACCTGATACTTCATACTTCACCCCACACGTGAACATCTGCACATCACTTTACGTGATGGGAGCAGCAAGTCTGTAAAACAAATACGTAGAAAAGCAAACAGCACTGTCTGCCTCTTTTTGCACAGATGGCATCTTCACTACAAAAGTGAAGATGACTTCTGTTCACTGTTTTTTTTCTTTATCCCCCTCCCCCAGCTAGGTGATGAACATTACTAATTCTACTACTCCTAATGGAGATTTATTCTGAAATAGCTAGTCAACGCTCACTGCTGACTGCAACTCTTGGAAGACCTTTCACGTCTTCCTCTTGGTAAGATTATACAGTCTGGGAACTGACAAACCCAGTACCTACATAGAATCACACCTGCTCTAGATCAGCAAGGTTATGTTTTTATTTTTCTACTAAACTTACAAACCGAAATTTCACCTGTGCCGCTATCTGCTGAGATAATGAATATCATTACATTTCCCTGAGATGACCTCCTGAAAGAAGACCTTGTGTAAAAAAAAAAAAGCCAAGAGACATTGGAAATGTAACTGTTTTCATTCTTTTTATTTCAGTTAAGGTAGAAAATCAAAGGGAAATTGAGAAGAGCACCCCAGGGAGTCTGTGCTCAGACCTGTGGTGAGGCTTGCAGAAAATCGTTCTAGATGACAGCATCATTATTTAAATCTCTGTGGTGGCATTGTTTAAACAGTATGGCTATTAAACCAGATACAGAGTAGAAGGACGCAGGGAAAAGTGCATCTTTTGGTGAAGAAGGGTGACATAGGATGGAGATGGGAAAGGAAAGGCAGCCATCATGGGCTTCATGCTTCAAGCACCTGCTTCCACAGTGCTTCTCCCAGGACCCTCTGAAAGGGGACTTTTAATTAAGTAAAATCTGAAATCTGTTTACTGGGAAACTAACAAAGAATGAGTAGGCTTTTACTCTTGTCTTAGGCATTCTGGCTGGGGGGCATTTTATTTGTATAGCAGACTGCAATGCTTGTCAGTTGATATCCTGGCTATAGATGGAATTTTCCAACAAAAGATTGCATTAAACCAATATTAAAGCAGAGTTCAGACTGAAAGAACAGACCAATTGTCAAGGGTTAAAAACCACCACAGGGATGTTGTTGCATGTGTGATAAATTCAAGAAATTCCAAGTGAATACTACACATCAAAATAATCCACCCATAGTTACGGAAGAAGAGATGTTAAAGCACTTCAGATTGCCCTAAATCTTGCCAAAAGTGATGAGAAGTATTTTTGTGGTTCTGCTGCCAACTCATGCTACCTTTAAAAACAAACCCACATGTTCTGCAATATTTTGTGCCTAAGAAAGTAGCTCAGCTGTGAAAAAAGCCTTATCTGTTTGTGTAGATTGTGTACTTCCCACTTATCCATATTTGAATGTCTTTCAAGTGTAACCTTAACTAAATAATTCGAGTTTATTGTGCTTGTTTTGAGAAAATTATCTCATCATGGAGTAATTACAACATCCTTGTAAGACTGATTGGAGAAAGACACACTCAGAGAGGAGTTATGAATGGCTCACTGTCAAACTGGGGTGTTGTATGAAGTGTGATTCTGCAGGAGTCTGTGTGAGCCAGCACTATTCAATATTTCCATTTAACACCTTGTATTGAACAGATTTTGCTTACATCTGCAGATGAAACAAAACTGTGAAGGAAGACTTATACTGGGTGACACTTCAGAGTAGGAGTGGTCTTTCCTGGCAGCCTGGACATGCAGTCCTTTATTTTTTAATAAACACTGTTGAACATGGGCAGGTACATGACATATAACTTCAGCAGGAGTACTTGGCTCCATGTAACCACATGGGAACTACTGGCCATGGAACAGTTTTGCAAAAAACCGGGGATTATTATGGATTACAAATTTGATATGAGACGTGGACCTGAAAAAAACAAAACAAACCAAATAGCATAACCAACGGCTGTGGAGGGAATAGCATTTCCTTGGCCAGGGAGAAGAAGAAGGACAGTTCATTGACAGGTGAATGGGCAGGCCAGGCTAGGCTCCTGTCCGGTGAGCACTTTACAGAAGGACACGTAGGTGGCTACTTCTGAGTTTTGGATCAGGCATCCAGATGCCAGAAAGTGGTGAGATTTAATGTCTTTCATTGGCAGTTCCTACTCTCAACACCAGCTGTTCAGGATCTCATTTTGAAACACCTCTGTCTCCATGTATTGGGCAGGTGATGTATCCTGACTCAGCCTCACATGGCAGGATTGCCAGCTGTAGCTTGGCTTTGGTCATTCACACACTTCTGTAGCTAAGAAATCCCAGCTACCCTTCTTGTGGAAAAAACTGGGTCTCTTCCAGAGCCTCACAGACACTGAACATCATCACAAGACCAACTGTGTGCATGTTGGCAGCCCAGCCATGCTTCAAGTGGATGCACACTAGAGACTGGTTTTGCACTGAGTGTTCTTACCTGGCATTTACCCGAAGTTCTCTTTAGTATACCTCTCAATGTGGGTTGGTGCTTATGAAACATGAATTTGGACTTGCATAGTCTTTGCTAAGTATTGTTCAGTGTTGCTAGCTGGACTGGACTAGGAGATGACAGTGGCAATTATCTGAGAGTGGAAACCATCCCGTTTCCAGTATGGGCTGCCCATGGCCCAGGCTACCCTGCTTTTACCAACATCAAGAGATAGGCCCTCCAGTTTGTCAGGGGCATGGAGAAGGGTCACCAAGATGGTCAGGCCTGAGACACAAGGCCTATGAGGAGATGTGAGGTGGGGTGAGCTGTGTTAGGCAGGTGAAAAGGAGGCTGAGGGGTATCAAACTGTAGGTATAGCTTGAAGGAAATTACACAGGGGGACAGAGCCAAATGGTTTTCAGTGGTGCCAGACAATGCAAAAGGAACAACAGCCACAAGGTGTGTTTTAAAACATTCAGGTTGGACATTGGGGGAAAAGTGTTTCCTCAAGAGGATGGTATAGCTTTGATACAGATCACCAGAGAGGTGAAGGATCTCTGTCCTTAGAGAGATTCAAGATTTGACTACATAAATCCATGGCTATACTGATCTAGTATTGGGCACAGCCTTAATGTGAGGAGAAGACTCCAGTGATCCTGTCCCACCAGCCCTGCTGGGATCCTGTGATTGTGTTCTTTGAGGTCACTATATTTCCAGGACTGTGTCACAGACCCACAGAATCACAGAATCACTGAGGTTGGAAGGCACCTCTGGAGACTGTCTAGTTCAATGTCCCCACTTAGGACAGGATCAGCTAATGCAAGTTGGCCAGGACTGTGTCTACTCAGGTTTTGAATATCTCCAATGATGGAAATTCTACAACCTCTCTAGGTAACCTGTGCCAATGTTTGACCAACTTCTCAGTAAGAAATACTTTATGTTTAAGTGGAACTTTCTGTATTTAAGTTTGTGCCCTTTGTCTCTTTTCCTGTCACTGGTACCACTGAAAATAGTCTGGCTTTATCTTCTGAACTCCATCCCATCAGATATTTATGTACATTGATGAGAGTTCCCTGAACCTTCTCTTTTTTTTAGCCTAAAGAATCCCAGCTCTCTCAGAGCTCCTTGTAGGCATGGGGGGGGGTGCATGAAATAAGGGAGTTGGGAGCAAAATGCTTGCTGCATACATCATTATTGTCAAAGCATGGGATGGGTCTTGCAGGACAGGGTGTTCCTACAACATACACAAAGTGTGTTCATCCCTGCAGGTCCTGAGTATGGCGGTATAGATATGAGGTCCTCTGCAGCACTTGGCCTGGACTGAGAGCAAAGACAAGAGGATGGGGTCTGGTGCTCTTAGAAAAAAGCAGAGGCAAGGGGAAATATTCCTAGTTTATATTTTACCTGATTGAAATGTTCAATGAGAAAGGAAACCCTTGGTCTTATTTATCAGTGAAGAAAATATCTGTAGAAGAGGATAGAATTGGCTGAGATTCAACACATGTGATCTGCAAAGCAATTTCACACAGATGTGGTGTGCAAAGGGTTGAGTAGCGTATAAACTTTTCTGTTTCATTCAGTGATAGGGAACAGTTTGGGAAACAGGAGTGTTCTTAGAAGACCCTACTTTCAGGTTTGTTTTCAAGAAACAAGCAAGGATTGGATGGGATCCTGTGACTGAATTCAGATTCTCAGCATCTGAAAACTGATACAGCTCAACAGACTTCATGGGACTAACCACATGAATATTCAAAGAATGTAGCCAAATAGCTTAGAACAAAACCAAGAATCAGAATGAATATTCAGACCTTCATTCATAGCAGAGAAAAGCACCTTGTATTCTGGAGACCACTTTTTGACTGTGCCCACAAAACTATAGCTAATGTTGACACAACAGCAGATAATATTTCCCACAAACCTGTAGTGATGGGAGCAAGCTTTCCGGATTCCCATCTCTGTGACCTTTGCTATACCCCTTGGAGCCACCTTTAGTATATGCCACTGCTCACAGGAGGAACACAGTGCTTGCAAGTCTGCAGCTTTTACTGGGGTTGTCTGCAAAATCCAAGACCTGCAGCACTACAGGGATTAACGGGGACAGCACTTCAAATCCAGCTCTCTGCATAGTGATTTGTGTCACCTTCTGTCACCCCACTTGGAAGCTGCTGCCACTCTGGTAGTTCCCAGAAAAATCTGGACCCACAAATGTTCTGATGTCAATATAATCCTCAGAGAGAGAGGCTTATAATATCATCCCCCTCCCACAAGTCTTAATCATGTGAGTTGAAATTCCTTGACATTGTACATGATGCTCCCCATAGCTCCCAGCCTGTGTGACCCTCTAAAGTGGAATAGCCCTCTCTCAGTATTTTTGGACTTTGAGCATTTATTTTATGCTTTTTTCCCCAAAGATGGAGCTGCAAGACACAGTCACAATGACCTTTTCCAGCTGCAGATTCTGTAAAGCTCTTGCTCAGTGAAGGTTTCCTGAAATTTTAATGTAATGCTTTGTGGGGTTATACAAGGCACATCTTCCCAGAGCAGTGGAGCACACCATTCAGGAGAAGTATTAATCCCTTTTCAAGGCCAGGAGGAATGTGGGTGACAGGTGTCATGTAGGTTCTTGCCTACCTACCTTGATATGCCACAGAAGATCAGGAAAGTGATCTTTCCATGGGAAAGTGAAGGTCACCTGTAGACCTCTGGGGTTTTCATATCCTCCGAAGCATCAGTTCAGAGCAGAGTTGGGCCAGGGTGAGTCACTGCACACACCAAAAAAATGCATCAAGTATATCAGCATCTCTGATATCTCCAAATCTTCTCTGCCAAGTGTTCTCAAAACTTCAGAGAATACAGCCTCACAAACCCCTGTGCCAAACCTCACCAACCTCTGTGCCAGACAGAAAAGAAACATGGCTAACCCCATTTTTCAGGCAGGTAGAAATGAGAAATGTTGTGTTGAAAAGCCAGTGGGTAAAACATTACGGTAATATAGGGTACTATTACAAAACCAAGTTAGAGTAGGCAAGAGAAGATAAGTACATGCCCATGTATATATTTTAGCCACTGATGTGCAAACCAATTAACCCACAGGTCTCCTCTAAACCACAGCAGGCCCCATACAGTTCCCTGAGTTGACACACTTACCAGTGGCACACTTACCAGTCTTTTCTTGGATCATACAAAGCTTTCAAGGCTTATTAGTTGGGATCAGTTTTACTGTCTACTCAAGTTGCCTGGGAAAGCAAAATCTCTCTGCAAATCCCCAACCTCCTTGTGTCTGACACCAACACTTCTCCATTGATCCCTTCCAACATGGACCTTTGCTTCATCTCAAAGGATCCTTTCTTCATGTCCTTCAGCCAGATTAACAGTTAATAGTGTATGTTGTACACCCTTTTTCTCCTCCCTTGACCTTGAGGTTTATGGTGGGAGTTTATGGAGTTCGGAGTTTCTTTGATGCAGGCTCATGTTCTGGCAAAGATTTCCAGACCTTACTTTTCCCCTTACGTTTCACACACTAGCTGAGTCTCCTTGACAGAGATGAAGTGCTGCTGACTTGGTAACCTCTGAAGATATTGGTCACCCAGGGATTTCTCCCTCTTTCCACAAGGAACTTTTTCCTGGGGCAAAAAGATGAGCCTGAATGGGAACCCAAATGCTCTAACTTCTTCTAAAGCAGAAGTGCCTCTTTTTCTCAGTGAATTTTCCCTTTCTTGTTCAGGTGAAAAGCTCTTAAACCCATTAAGCAGTGTTTTCTATGTTATTTTGGTTTCTAGCACAGGCAGGGAGAGCACTACATCCTGCTGGTTCCCTGGCCAGGAGACCAGGCGAGGGAAGACTAAGGCAGAACAAATTCCTGCTCACCTAAAATGCATGATGGGGATGGATACAGGAGTGTGGGACACCACAGAGGATCCATATCCCACAGCACATGTAGTGCAGCATGCCATAGGCAGGACTATGTTCCACTTCCTTGCCAGTTTGTGCAAAAAGACAGGAGGGGTTAAGCCTGGAGAGAACACTGCTTTTCTTGTCTACCTGCAGCCTAAGTGGTAGTTCCCATAGTGAGTTTACAAGGATTTCTGAAATTGTGATCATGAGACCAGGAGTGAAATCACAAGTGGAAAATTCTGGGAATTCCAGCCATAACGTGCTGTTGTATTATGTCTGTAGTGAACGATGTAAGCAACAGCAAAGAGTTGCTTATTTCATACTCATTCAAAAAACCCCAAACACCTTAATAGGCAATTTCTTTATTTCAAGAGACTATATTTACATCTATTTACATAAATTTACAGGTTTTAATAAGCATTTACATCTGCATACAAAGTATTTTAAAAAATATATTTATTACAGTATCTTGCAGTGTAGGAGGAAATTGGGTTTGTTCTCAGCTTCCAAATATAAAATGACCATTGATTCATCAGGAAAGGCTTCTCAGTTGTTCAAGTAAAATAAGCGTTAGCAGAATACAGTCTAAACAAAAAAAGAAAACTACGTCTTTAAGCAACGTGATTGAAATCTCTTCCCATTTTAGTAGGTGTGGCTTCATTGCCCCAGTACTTACTCTTTTCTAATATTGCTAAAAAATCAGCACAGATGGCACATGAATTTCTATTGTAATATATAAATAGGAAAGATATTACTGTAAAACCTTCCCCCCCGCCTCTTTTTTTTTTTTGCACGTGCAAAACACAAAAATTGAGCCTTGCCAGACATATAATCACAGGACTCCTCACAATAAAGCTGGCTCCTGTAACTTGTTTGGGGTTCCACAGGGAGCACACACTGCTCTTCCTCTCTCCTCATCTTCCTCACTTCTCTCCCACAGGACCTCCAACCTGACCATGAAATACTGTGGGCAGCTATCCACCTGGCGCTCAGGGGCTCAGGAGATGTTTTGTAGGAAAGCTCACTGTACACAGCCTCTCTAACTCCCTGTCGTGGTTTAACCCCAGCCAGCAACTAAGCACCACGCAGCCGCTCACTCACTCCCCCGCCACCCAGTGGGATGGGGGAGAAAATCAGGAAAAAGAAGCAAAACCCATGGGTTGAGATAAGAACAGTTTAATAGAACAGAAAAGAAGAAACTAATAATGATAACACTAATAAAATGACAACAGCAATAAAGAAAGGATTGGAATGTACAAATGATGCGCAGTGCAATTGCTCACCACCCACCGACCGGCACCCAGCTAGTCCCCGAGCGGAGATCCCCCGCCCCCACTTCCCAGTTCCTAAACTAGATGGGACGTCCCATGGTATGGAATACCCTGTTAGCCAGTTTGGGTCAGGTGCCCTGGCTGTGTCCTGTGCCACCTTCTTGTGCCCCTCCAGCCTTCTCGCTGGCTGGGCATGAGAAGCTGAAAAATCCTTGACATTAGTCTAAACACTACTTAGCAACAACCGAAAACATCAGTGTTATCAACATTCTTCACATCCTGAACTCAAAACATAGCACCGTACCAGCTACTAGGAAGACAGTTAACTCTATCCCAGCTGAAACTAGGACACTCCCCAGATTTATGCTTGCTGTAAAAATATAAAGAGACCTTTTGTCATCTAAATGATCTCTCTGAGGATATCTGCGCCTAGTGCAGTGCCACTTCTACTTCATGCCATTTTGTTGAGTTATATGGTTCAAATGTGCAATACCTCTAGAGCTGATGGAAACAGTGAGATTGTTAAGGTTTGACAGGTAAAAAAAAAAAAAAGAAACTAGCTTGTGACTACCTTTGTAGGTGCTAAACTGACTTATAAATCTTTAGAAAGACATGAGTCAAAACTGCAAAAAAATTCTGTATGAAAGATAACTGACAGATGAAGATGTTGTACCTACTATGATCATGGCTGCAGTTCCAAAAGCAATATGTCCTAAAGTGGGATGACTAACCCACAACACTGCTGTATTTATGGTGACTGCACAGCCACTTTGCTAGAAATCTGAACTGTAGAAATTACTTTGCCAGTATTTCAGGTACAGGGAGTGGTGACAAATATGTTCTGTTACTCATGAATCCTGTATTTTGCCTGCTGGTTTTTCAATTAAAAAACTTTAGGGAAATGCCTGCCTTTGCCAGAAATGTCAAAATTTACCTTATATCCATGATGAATAATAGAAAAAAAAATAGTCAAAAGCTAGTAAAATTGCCTCAGATACAATCAAAATTAATTGTTTATTATTAAACTCTTTTGTATAAAATTCATCTAATAAAACTGATGATTCTGCCATAAGCCCAGTGCAGTTCTGTTCCAGTTAATGACTGACTGGCATTTCACAACATCACATGAATTAGAAAGAGAAAAGGATGGGGAAGCAGGTACGTGACAAAGCATAAACCTATCTATTAGGGAAGAAACTGCTTTCCTGGCAGCGTCAGGAGAAAGCTCTTCCTTCTGCTGCAGCTTTGTGTTCCAGACTGCACTGATGACCTTGATTCCCAGTGTAAAGACACAAGCGTAGTGAGATCTCTTTCAACACAGCCTGAAATATGGAGCTAGATCTTCAGCCAAGAACAACTGGAAGGCCTCCAACCACTCACCCCAGATGTGTATGGCATTTTTTTTTAAGTAAAGAGGCTTAACCTGACTTGCAGAAGGGGAAACACATGGGCAGTGTTCTGATTCAGGAAGGTTTGTGAGATCGTGTCTTGAGCATTGCCAAAATGCTGTGTACCAAAGTGGGTATTAGCCAGTAATTTTTCATATTGGTGTGAGATGAGTAGCATTGGTCAGATGTACTCCATGATTCTTTCCACAGAAAGAAACACTTATGTAGTGTGAATACATTCTCCAAAGAAAAAACAGATCAGTGAAAAGCTGAGCAGAGGATCATAGTCCTTATCTACCTGTACCACATCTATGCTTGTCATGCTTGTCAAGTCCCAGTGTTTTAGAAATGCTCCTACTGTTTCTTTCAATTCTAAGTTGGGCTGATCCAACCTGGCCACTGGGATGACAGAAATTTTTGTGGATGATGGACCTCCCACTCACAGCAGGGGAGTGTTCCCTACACTAGATCAGGGTGGCTGAGGCTTTGTCAATCCAAATGTTGGATAGAAGACCTCAAAGGGTGGAAATACCTCACCTCTTTGATGACCTGTCCAAGGGCTGCAGAAACATTTGGAGAGAGAGCTGTTCCTAAAAGCCACCCTGAACCTCCCAAGGTACAATTTGCGGCTATTGCCCCTTGTTGTACTGTCTGGTACCACTTACTTTTCCTCTGTCCTCTTCGTAATTGTCCTCCAAGTAGCCGTAGCTGCTAGTAAATCAATCCTTCAGCCCTTTCTTCATCTGACTTACCCAGTTCAGATCCTACCACCTCTCCTTATAGTTCCTGTGATCCAGACATGATCATACTGGTCACTCTCCACTGAATTCTCCAGTTTTTCAGCATCTCAGGATCTTCCTGGGCAGTTGGGAAGAAGCAAGGGAAGATACATGGTAAAGCAATGAATTACAGAGGTCTTGTCAAACCGCTGAGATTATATGGCCCTGGACACTTGACCCAAGTGCCCTTCAAATCTGAGCAGGAGGCTGAATCCATGGCCTACCTTGTGGCCTTGATCTCTTCTCACACAAGAACCTAGCTGTTCTGCACTGGACATAATTAATGCTTAGGAACTTACTTACAGGAATGGATTTGCTATTTCTCTGAAACAAAATATATAGGAGGTTAAAGGTCCCTTTCAGAAACCATCTGATATTGTTCAATCAAGGCAAAACAGCAGTGCTTCTGTTAAGCTGGCTGGACATTTTTACAGAATCACAGAATTGTTTAGGTTGGAAAAGACCTTTAAGATCATCAAGTCCACACTAAAATATGTCCGCAAGTGCCACATCTACACCTCTTTTAAATACCTCCAGGGATAGTGACTCCACCGCTTCCCTGGGCAGCCAGTTCCAATGCTTGACAACGTTTTTGGTGAAGAAGTTTTTCCTACTGTCGAATCTAAACCTGCCCTGGTGCAACCTGAGGCCATTTCCTCTTGTCCTATTACTTGTTACTTGGGAGAAGAGACCGACACCCACCTCACTACAACCTCCTTTCAGGTAGTTAGAGAGTGATAACTTCTCCCCTCAGCCTCTCTTTCTCCAGACTAAACAACCCCAATTCCCTTAGCCACTCATCATAAGACTTGTTCTCTAGACCCTTCACCAGCTTCATTGCTCTTTGAACATGCTCCAGCACCTCAATGTCTTGTAGTGAGGGGCCCAAAACTGAACACAGTATTCAAGGTGCGGCCTCACCAGTGCCGAGTACAGGGGGATGGTCACTACTCTAGTCCTGCTGGCCACACTATTTCTGGTACAAGCCAGGATGCTGTTGGCCTTCTTGGCCACCTGGGCACACTGCTGGCTCATATTCATCTGGCTATCAACCAATACCCCTGTGTCCTTTTCTGCCAGGCAGCTTTCCAGCCACTCTTCCCCAAGCCTGTAGCACTGCATGGAGTTGTTGTGACCCAAGTGCAGGACCCAGCACTGAGCCTTGTTGAACCTCATACAATTGGCCTCGGTCCATCGATCCAGCCTGTCCAGATCCCTCTGTAGAGCCTTTCTATCCTCAAGCAAATCAACACTCCCACCCAACTTGGTGTTGTCTGCAAACTTAGTGAGGGTGCACTCGATCCCCTCATCCAGATCATTGATAAAGATATTAAACAGAACTGGGCCCAATACTGAGCCCTGGGGAACACCACTTGTGACTGGCCACCAGCTGGATTTAACTCCATTCACCACAACTCTTTGGGCCTGGCCATCCAGCCAGTTTTTTACACAGCAAAGAGTACGCCTGTCCAAGCCATGAACAGTCAGTGTCTCCAGGAGAATGCTGTGGGAAATGGTGTCAAAGGCTTTACTAAAGTCTAGGTAGGCAACATCTACAGCCTTTCCCTCATCCACTAAGTGGGTCACCTTGTCATAGAAGGAGATCAGGTTAGTCAAGCAGGACCTGCCTTTTATAAACCCATGTTGACTGGGCTTGATCACCTGTTTGTCCCGTACATGCTGTGTGATGGCACTCAAGACGATCTGCTCCATAGCCTCCCCCGGCACCAAGGTCAGACTGACAGGCCTGTAGTTCCCTGGATCCTCCTTCCAGCCCATCTTGTAGACAGGCTAACTTCCAGTCAACTGACCTCCCTGGTTAGCCAGGATTGCTGATAAATGATTGAAAGTGTCTTGGTGAGCACCTGTGGATGGATCCCATCTAGCCCCATAGACTTGTGTGTATCTAAGTGGTGTAGCAGGTTGCTAACTATTTCCCCTTAGATTATGGAGGCTTCATTCTGTTCCCTGTCCCTATCTTCCAGCTTAGAGGGCTGGGTACCCAGAGAAAAATTGGTCTTAAAGACTGAGGCAAAGATGGCACAAAGTACCTCAGCCTTTTTCTTAGCCTTTGTCACTATGTTTCCCCCCATATCCAATAAAGGACAGCAATTCTTCTTAGCCCTCCTTTTGTTGCTAATGTATTTATAGAACATTTTTAAATTGTCTTTTACAGCAGTAGCCAGATTAAGTTCTAGTTGGGCTTTGGCCCTTCTGATTTTCTCCCTGCATAACCCCACAACAAGCTTGTAGTCCTCCCAGGTTGCCTGCCCCTTCTTCCAAAGGTCATAAACTCTCCTTTTTTTCCTGAGTTCCAGCCAAACCTCCCTTCAGCCAGGCCAGTCTTCTTCCCCACTGGCTTGTCTTTCAGCACATGGGGATGGACTGCTCCTGCCACTTGAAGATTTCCTTCTTGAAGAATATCCAGCTTTCCTGGATTCTTTTGCCCTTCAGGACTGCCTCCCAAGGGACTCTGTCAAACAGGCCACTCAACAGGCCAAAGGCTGACCTCTGGAAGTCCAAGGGAGCTGTTCTGCTCACCATCCTCCTTACTTCTCCAAGAATTGAAACCTCTGTCATGATCGCTATGCCCAAGATGGCCTCCAACCATCACATCGCCCACAAGTCCTTCCCTGTTCACAAAAAACAGGTCCAGTTGGGCGCCTTCCCTAGTTGGCTCACTCATCAGCTGTGTCAGGAAGGTCTCTTCCACACACTCCAGGAACCTCCTAGACTGTTTCCTCTCTGCTGTATTTCCAGCACACATCTGTTAAATTGCAGTCCCCTACAAGAAGAAGGGCTAGCAATTGTAAGACTTCTCCCAGCTGCTTATAATATGTTTCATCTGCCTTTTCATCCTGGTTGGATGGTGTATAACAGACTCCCACCATGATATCTGCCTTGTTGGTCTTTCCCCTGATTCGTACCCATGAACACTCAACCCTATTGTCACCATCATTAAGCTCTAGATAATCAAAACACTCCCTAACATACAGGGCTACCCCACTGCCTCAGCTTCCTTGCTTATCCCTTCTGAAGAGTTTATAGCCATCCGTTGCAGCACTCCAGTTGTGTGAGTCATCCCACCATATTTCTGTGATGGCAACTGTATTACAGTTTTCCTGCTGCACAGTGGCTTCCAGCTCCTCCTGTTGCCCGTGCTGCGTGCATTGGTGTAGATGCACTTCAGTTGGGCTATTGATCCCACCATCTTTTTAGGGGGAGAAGCCCTAATTGCTACATGACCTTCTGTGGTTTCTAATGCATCAATAACACACAGCACTTGTGGATATTTTGATGCTTTACAAAGGTCATACTGCTTCCACTAATCTTCCTTTGTTGATTGGAATGGGGCCTATTCGTGTTCATTAATTACAATGTGTATTTTTTAAAGCTGAATTGTTTATTGTGCATCGGATTTTAATTTGCCTAGTAGTTTCCAGGGATCCTGAGTTATGTTATTTGTCAGGAAAAGGTCTTTGTAAAAATATAACTACTGGGCCCAAAGGATTCCGTGATGTAACACTTCAGTGCTGATATGCAGATTACAAAATAATCAGTCAAGGCTAAACCAGAGCATTATGAGGTTATGAGGGTCTCCTCATAGTAACTGAAATAGGAAGCAATTTCTTAGGGAGAAGCTGCAGACAGCTGTGGATGGCAGAAAAGGAGGTCTTCAATGTACACATGAATCCTCCCTACATACCAACCCTGCATTGCTAGATGGTGCAAGACCACCCTGCCATTCTCTACGGAGGCTGGGACAACTTCACATCTCAGAGTCTTCAACTGCTGTATGACAAAAGCAATGTTTTGTCTCTCCAGATGATCTCAATATCTACACCAAAGCTGGGCAGAGAAGGCCTTCTAACAAGCAACTAATATTACCCTAGCAGGCCAGGAATTTGTGTGGTCTCTTACCTTGAAAAGAACATCCTAGAGAGGGGATACAGTCCTAAACAATTTCTGAGGACAGGATGGAAATGGGAAAGAGCCAGAGAAGAGAATAGTCTTCAACTTCTTGTTGGGCAAATAGATTCTGTGGGACTGAGTGAAGACTTTGCACAGGGATTGTGTTATACGATTATGCTGTTGAGGTACTTAAAAGATTGCTTCTGACTTCCAGAGATGACCAAAAAGTTTGTGAATGCACTGAGGGACCAACATAAGCAATGGGATCTAAAAACAGTATTCCCTGCAAGCTTGCCCCAAATCCGATAACATTTTTAATTTTTTTTTTTTTTTTTTTTAACAAAAGCCCCTTCAGCAGAGCACTAGCAATGTCCAAAAAGAGAACTGTCATGGTCATGAGCACTTTGCACACACCAGGTCTTCCCTGCAAGGGTCTTCACAGGCAGCCCTGTACACTCACCATGTCGGCCTCTGCTTCTCTAAAGTCTGCTTTCACTGCCATCCCTTTCTCCCCTATCTTTTCTTAGTTTCTTGTACAAATATTTAGCTATCCTTTTTCTTTCTACTCCCTTTCACCCTCCCTTTTCCTGTGTTGGTGGAAAACTCAATGACACATTTTTAATTAGATGAAAAAAAAGGTGCTGCAAATATATTAATTTTAAGCATTGCTTTGACTGTTCTGAGTGGGTTCCAGGGGGCATTCTTGCAGACGGTATATAGTGTAAAACCAACGTGTCAGCACGTAGTGACTCTAGTTACGTAAAAGAAATTGTCTGATGTGTCTTGCCCTTGTGTGGGGGGTAATTGGTGATTGTACCCATGACTATCTTGAGCTTTTTTTTTTCTGCGCCAGCAAGCACTGGGTGGTTTCCAGGACATGTAGTGTGGACTGGCTTACTTCCATACTGCTCATGTTCCAGGCTATTGGAGCAACAGATTAAATCCCAGCTGAACATCAGCAGGAGCACACTGTGGTGCCCTAGCTACCCCAGAAGCCTGTGAATCTCCACCACAGGTGTTCTTTCATATTCATTCTCTTACCAGTTCATCAGTATCATGTGCACTTTGTGAACATGCCCATGCTCATGCTCTGCTTAGCCTTGAACTCACATTGCAGATAAGCTCCTGATCACTGCCAGCAGCACCACAGCTTCCACTGCAGAGGATCATTCTTGGGAAACCCCCCAAACATCTTGCAAGGACCTCACTCTGTCTCAGAAGCAAAGGTGTCTGGACAATAGAATGTTACCTGTAATTCGTCCCCTCAAGGACATACAAGAAAAGGCCAAGGACAATAATCTTGTTGCTGAAACCACTGCCCTCTGGAAGAATTAAATCACCCTCCATATATAGATCAACGAATGTTGGCTGTGAAACTCTAGGAAGCCTATCATCCTGGGAGCTATCCAGGAGACTGTGCACACACTTCTTTGTGGGCATCTTCCATTTTTGGATGCATTGCCATGGCAAAAAGT
Organism: Aquila chrysaetos chrysaetos; assembly: GCF_900496995.4. Lineage (NCBI taxonomy): Eukaryota > Metazoa > Chordata > Aves > Accipitriformes > Accipitridae > Aquila > Aquila chrysaetos. Next base: position 9,590,974 of record NC_044009.1, on the reverse strand, counting down.
GACTACTACCCCAATGCAATCTGGCCCCTCCTGACTCATACAGATCAGTCAGTAAACCACTCAGCATAGATACAGGACTTTCTGTGGCATCAGATGACACTGGGATGAGGCCAGACTGTGGGCTGACATCTTCCAGATTGGACAAGAGAAAGCAAAGCTGGAGGCTCTTTTTATTCCCTTATCCCTTTATTTTCCCACATTTGTTCCTCCCCAAACCCCCTCGATTCGTCCTTTTCCCCACCTTCCCTAAATGTGCCATAGTAAGTCTTGTGCAATCCTCAAATGCTCTTCCTCTGTGTCCTATAATGTGTCCCATACTCCCAGCCAGTAACATCCCTCAGTCTGTAAGTTGATCCAGAAAGAGTGTACCATTTTTTGTCCCAGTTTGCCCCAGCTTTCCTGGCATGCACCAGGGATCACATACACCCATGGACAGTGTTAAGTTATGTGATAAAAGGCTTTTCTGCACACTCACAAGGAAGGAGCACAGAGGGAGTCTATCTCTTACAATAAGCACAATGTCAACAGACTTTCAGGGTTGATGAGACTAAGCTCAAAACAACTGCAGTCAAACATGCTGGCCTAGGAGAATCTGCATTGCATGCTATCACAGTGAAGAGTTTACTAGCTATTACAGGAGGAGGTATGGTAGCTTAGGAGCTGTCCCTCACACAAGTTGTGTGAAGAAACAGCCCATTTTTCATTCTGGAATTGGCCTACTATTGTCAGCAAGAGATTGTTTCACCTACAGTTTGGGTGAATGCAGAGTGCAATGTGTTTCAATTGCCTGTTTGGGAGCACACTGCTCCTATCTGTCAGATTTTCTGTTTAAGCAACTGCTTTTGTTACATCTTCATCAGTATATTCAATAATTAGCTAAATGTGATTGGAAATTGTGACTGGACATTTTTATTCCAGGCAGCATCTCAGAATCTCTTTACATTCGGCTCCCTCTTGTGCTCATTTCATCCTCCTGCTGACTTCTCTCTTCCCATGTTTTTCCACAACCTTTTGTTAGCAGGATGCTATTGCATCAGGCCATCTAATCCACTGTGCTCAGGTGGAACTGAAATTAAACGAAATGTGCTTGCCCATCTCTAGCAGTAATATCACTCCTTAGAGGAATAAATTGTGAGCTAAATGAAAACAGGCAGAGCAGCTTCCAGGAAGAGTTGGCATCAAACCATGAATCTGATAATTGGGTTCTGAAAAATGAATGCCTATCAGGGGAGGCCTGGCATCTGCCTGAGAGCAATTATTACCAGACCACAAGTGGGTAGGATGGAGTCATTCCCCTCCCTATTTCCCTCCTGCTTTCCTGCTGTGGCACTGTGCAATGCAGAACCTGTGATAAAGAGGACAGCATGGAAATGAGGGAGAAGTGCAGAAATCGGGAGAGACAGACCACTCCAAGAAGGACTGGCAAAGCTGAAAACTGAAGCAAAGGAGAGGACGCGTGATATCTCTGTGAGAAGTTACATGGCACAGGTCAGTCCAGACTTGCAAGCTCCATGCAATTTCCTTCCAAGCGCCTAGTAAAAGTGGTTTGGCAGGAGCAACAGGCAGGAGGACTGTCCTGATATGTAAGTCTTTCTCTCTCTCATATTGATATTTGTGTTTTGATTTGGGATGAATGACCAGAGCTCTCAGTGGCCAAACGCTCTGACGATAGGTGACTTAGGGTATCTAGTGGGCTTCCTGTGGGGTGAGAAAACAGGAGCTTGCAGGCTATCAGGACGCAGGTCTGTGAGTCTCCCAAGTGGCCGTGGTAAATAACTAGACTCTTAATTACAGGTTAAGCACACCATTTCAGTGGCTGGTCACTGCATCATATGCTTGGACTATTGTTGCATTCTTGCAATTCTTGTTTATATGTCTGCCAAAGGGCCTTGAATATTCCTGTCCAGTTAGGAAAGTGATTTTTTTTTTTTTTTTTTTTTTTTTTTTTGTGTTCTGAGATGACCGTGAGTGTATTTGGGCATGAAAGATCCATTTATTCTTTTTTTTTTTAATCATTTTTCAGTGTGCCTGATGCTAGAGACTGAAGTATTACTGTATTTCAGCCAGGCAATGCCAGCACTGTCTGTGCAATAATTCTACCTTTACCATTAAAATTATTGTTAGCCATGAGGGGATGGACTGGGTGTGCCAGAGTACAGCAAGTTGAGAAAAAAGTGCTTTCCAGGACAGTCTGTGGATAATGTGAGCTTGGGGGATATGCTCTACTTTAGGGTCTGAGAAGAAAGGGATGGAAGGTGTACTGGAGTAACCAGAAGACACACAATCTTGAGAAGTGAGTGCTGGAGATAAATGAGACATAGCTGCAAAAGAGAATGGGAGAAAAGTCATCCCTATGTGCAGAGATGGCAGTTGTGACATGTTAGGTGGTCACTGGGGAAAAAACCAAACTGCCTGGGCTAGGGACTTTCTATTCTCTTTCTGTACTGATGATTCTGGCTGGTAGCAATCTATTCGCCTGGCTACCAGGGCTCCAGCATTGACCAGGACAGGCAAAAATGTCACTCTTTGTGAACAGAGAACTGATCTGAGAGAAGTGCTTTCAGGCTCCTTGGACTCGTTGCTGTAATGAGAAAAAGACTCCTTGTTTCAAAGGAAAACGGTGCCATTGGCACCTCAGTGCAGAAATGAAGTTACAGAGGGATGCTGATAGAGTTTTCCAGGCTGAGAATGAGAGTTTGAGAACCTCTCCTCACTTCAACTGGAGGATGCATAATTTGGGTGTGGACTTCAGGACATGACAGAGCATTTCAGCTTTGCTGCTGTGAACACTGCAGTACCTTCAGCCCTTTTTGGACTGGATCCTTTGTCTTTTCCTATTATAATCCTCAAAGAAAACAAAACATGCCTTTTTCTGATGACTGATTTTTTTTTTTTCTCTTTTTAGGGGAAACTGTGGTAATCATGAATCCCTTCCTCCTAAGAAGTGTCAGATAATATGACTATCTATCTGAGAAGTGCTTCACTCAGTAATTTTTCTCCTTCCCTCCATGAACTCAGTTTTGCCAATTAGAGTTGGTTACCAAGTTTTAAGATGGAGGCGTCTTTCCACACACTTATTATAAGACTGGTCAAATCATCCTCTCTGAGCTACTGATACCCCAGGCTATTCTACTGGAACTGCATTGATTGACATCAAGATGTGAGGACCCCATTTCAAAAAAGACATAGAGAGACTGGAAAAGGTCTAGCTGAGGGTGATCAAGATGGTGGTCAGTGACACATGACCTATGAGGCCTGTTTTGTCTGGCTGAGAGGAAGGAGTGATGATGCCTAATAGCAGCCAACAAACTTTTTAAGGTCATTGACAAAGAGGACAGATTCAATTCCTTTTTGGTATAAATAGACAATATGTAAGAAGCAACAGCCACATTGTATAGGGAAGTTCAGGTTGGAAATCAGGAGAAGGTGCATCTGAAAAAGGTGTTGCAGTTGGGGTTCAGCTACCAGACCAGTATGGGATCTTTGTCCTTGGTGGTTTTCAGGACAAAGCCATTGCCAACCTGATAGAGTGTTGGGGATAGACCAAATATATTATGATCAGTCTCCACACCAGCTGGCCCATTAGTGCACTTTGAATATTACATCTAAACTGGTGCCATTCCCATCACCTCTGTCCAAGGTATTTATTACTTCTGTCTTCCTTCTCTAGGGAAGATAGAGGAAATTGTCATATGCATTGTGCTGAAAACTACATAGATCTATAAATTGCTTATTCAGATCACTGCCATTGACTTCTTTGTCCCCATGATCATTATCACAGTGCTTTGCCTGATAATTGACTGCCTTCTCACCAAGGGGCAGCTGCCTTTGAGGAAGCCACATAGAAACAGAGGAAGATATGAAGATAACAAGCTCAATGGAGATACCCACAGGAACAGCAGAAGAGAAAAATAATCAATAAAATGTTGTGTAAGTGGCCAAGAGAAGATACACGAACCTGCATGATGTTGAGATCTTGCATTTCACAGTGACAGCAGCTTTAAGTAAGGTATTTAAAGAGCAAATGTACACAGCTTTTAAAAATATTTTGGTATCTCTCACTGTTATCATGCCCTTTCTTAATTTGAATTTTGACCTAGTATTGCAAAATGTTTCCTGGTTTTCTCCATCTTGTTTGCATTTTAATAGGGAGAGAAGATCTATGGAGCTACCAGGGCCTGATGTGATCAGCTTTTATTTTAGGCCCTTCTATAACTGTATCTAATCAGTCTCAGTCCAGCTGTTTCATCCCCAGGTCACTGGATAACTCAGTGAGAGGCCACATGGCTGCAGTCCTTTCTCCAGCACAACTATCTGCCCAATAGTTTTGTGCCTTTACAAGCATTTTCTCTGCATTCTGCAGCATTCCATATATGCTCTGTATTCTGAGGCTGGTCTAATAATTTCTGGCATCTAAAGATCATCTGGTAATTGGACAAAATAGTAGCTGGTTTTTAATAACAATATCCTAATTCTGAGATTTTAACTAAGGGCTACCTCAACTGCCATATTCAACCCATGCCCGATTTTTTTATCTCCTTTGTCCTCAAAATTGCTACCTATGCTAGCTTCCACTTTTGAAACATTGACGATCTTCTTTATAACTACGTAAACAAGTACTGTGCTTAGGCAGACACACAGTCTGGGAGCTGTAAGCCATTCCTCTATCTGGCAGTGATTACCAGGAGAAAGCAAACTGCACACTTCAAATACTGAAAACTCTTTGTCTCATGCTGAACAACTGAAAAACATAAAATAGGCTACCCAGTATGAGGTTTGACTGCCCCCCATGGGTCACAGAATATCACTTGTGTGATATTCTGGGAATCCTGCCTACTGCAAAAGTTATGAATAACAATGCCCCAATTTATGAAAATAGGCATCAGCTAAAGCCTGTTAAGAGAATAATGTGGAAATGCCTGGTTCATATTACCTAGAAGCACTGACTGTCAGGCTCACAGGGCTCTGAAACACTTTCCCTCAGTTCCCTGAGGACACCCAAACCAGGACAAATCCTACTGAGCCTGAATCTAGGCAGCTCTTCGCTGCTTTCAGAGGACTAGGGCTCAGCTCTTGCTGTACTGTCTTGTTCAGACTGTGGCGACAGATGGAAAAGTGCCTCTGGAAGCAAAAAGCAGAGCCTTTCTTGGTTTCCTTGCTCATTTTTCCCTTTTACTTCAAACCTGAAGACCCTAAGTCCTGTTTTCCTTTATCCTTATATTGGGGCCTGATGTTAGCATCAGGCTAGCAGATCTCTTCTTACTTTCTAGGGAATGTGGAGTCCTTTGTCTTGCTCCCTCCTCCTCCAGGCTTTCTAGTCCCTGCTGGGTGATAGTCTTTTGTGGCCAATTTGTTACACTTTTCAGTCATTATATTCCACAATACAAAAACAAAGCCAAATGCCTGATTAAATAGCATCAGATGATTTGAGCTGCACTTCAGCATGTCCCACAGGAGCAATCCCTCATCCATGCAGCTTTTTGCCCATGGTACCTGGCAGTCCAGAAGGACACTGTTAACCGTGTTTCTCAGCCAGTCCTCTCTGCTTCTGAGCTCTGTTTTTGTTTAGCACTTTGTCTTGCTCTCATTCCCTGATTCCTCTTGTCTGCATGTCATGGCAGTGGCATTCAAGACATACTGGATGGTGTTTCAGGCAGAGAGGCTGCTATGGAGCTCTGGTGTCCACTGGGCAGACCTGGTACACATCGTCTTCCAGGGTGTCCACATCCTGCTAAGGATCTTCTTCTACTTGACTTCTGACATCAGTCCTATCATCTACAGCCTCTTCTCCTCCCATTTCCATAGCTACTGCCAAGATCAGGTCTACTGCTGAGCTGGGTGTGCAGTCTCCCCCTCTCCTGGGATTCACTGCAAGGCCAGGACACCACTACAAGATGCTTTTCACTTGAACACAGTGTTCACCTTATGACACTGGATTTGCATGCTAGCTGTGTCTCTTACTGCTTTGGAAACTGCCCACAGAGTGTGTCCTCCACAGTCACAAGATCAGGAGCCCAAAAGTAAGACAACCCTGAAACTGAGAGCTCTTTCATGCAAACACAGGCTATTACCAGATGAAATAAACCAGGTGTTGTCTTTGCTGGTCATGTATTACTGTTATGTCTGCAAGGATGAGCCCCTACATAATGCTGTTGTCATCAAACCCCCAGCTCATGCTCAGCTGGGCTGCACAAATGCCTATTAAATGTAAATGGAGATTGTCTCACTTCTCTGGAGATAGTGTTGGAGATTTTCTGGCATCTATTTTCTTCATGACTGCTGATCTGCAGCTGTGTAAACCAAGTCATGAGATGTCAGACTCTTCATAAAGGCAGAAGTGAATGGACAAGAAAGGATTAAACTTACAAACAGGCTTCTAGCCTTTGCATTTTGAAGCATACACGACCTTATCTAGAGTGAGAATCACACTTAACAGCAATATATTTTGAAGCTTCCCTGCTAACTGTGAAGTACTTAAACATTTGTTGGTATTCACTTCATGGGTGAAAAGGAGACAGTGACTGGCTTTGACCCGGAAGCTCTTTTAATCTCTTCTCTCTCTTAAAGGCTGAATGCTGACATTTCTTTTTAAACAAATCCTACAAGCTCCTGAGGAACTGAAAATTCAAAAAGCTTGTTCTTCATATCACAGGGGCTTAACACATCCCTTTGTGACAAGAACGTCAATACATTTCTAAGGAGGAAATCAGGGACCCTGGAGTTAGTGTTTAATGAACTTTTAGACTGTGACACCAAGGCCCAGTCCTTGCTAGCCTGACTTCATCCTTGTTTTCTGAGTCCTGCTTTGGTGGTGGTTGCGGGCAGATAGACACATCATCTTACTCCCATCACCAAAACAGAAAAGCTCTGCAAAGATGCCGTCCAGTAAACAACTGGGCCACATTGCTCTGGTTGAAGAGAAGTGTAAGTATGAAGAAATGAAGCATGTAGGGAAAAATTGCTGTTTTCAAAATGTAGGTTGAAGCTTGAAGCTTGATATCATCCTCACTTGAGCTAAGATTCCTGAAGGTGGAGTTCTTCTAAAAGGGAAGTTGTCTTAACTAATGTTATATTAGCATGGGACCACAAGAAACATCACCATATTCTGCTTTCGGCCTGCTAATCAGTGAACTTCACATCTTCAGGGTAATGTTGGTGCAAGAAGTTGAGAACTTGCCCTTACCTAGCAGGCAGATTATGAAAGTGTTTCACTTCTAACTGAAGAGTTGCTTGTGATAGCGAGGGTTGGGTCCATCTGAACCAACTGGAGGCTGGGGATTAATAGAGTATGATTCATCAATTTATTCTAAATATGTGCTTTAAGATGAAATGAATCCACTCTACTGACTAGACTCATTAATTCTCACTGAGAGGAAAGGAGTTTAAAGGGGCTAGCTCAGATGTAGCTATTTATATTTTGCCAGATTAATCTCATTCTTCATGGCCAAGAGCCTTTTAACTTGTAGACTAAATACGGTTTTCAGGGAAACTATTACAATACTATGTGGTTTCACCAGTGCTCCTTAAAGCAGAATTTGGTCTACTGAACCAATGAGTAAGTTTTGTTCTTGTCTCTTTTTGATGCTGGGAATGCTAATGAAGGATATTCTATTTGTTTGGTTCCCTGAGGAGTAATTATAAAAACATTTTTGAGCATACTGTTTCTATAGGCTGCTGCAGTCACATCTAGACAACTTTTAAAACACACACTTCTGTGAAAAGTGAGCAGCTGGGTAGATTTTTACACGTTTGTTGTACCTATTGTTGGAATTAGTCTCTGACAGGGATGAAATAACATTGGGATATTTTTTAATTCAGCAATAAGCATACATAAAAGCTTAAAAAATTACTCAGAATGGTAAGTTGGATTCTGTATTATAATGGAAAGTTTATGAAGAACTGTTAAAGCTGGTATAAAGTACCTGCTAGCATGAGTCAGGTCACACCAGGTCACAGAAGCTGGTTCTGCTCTTCTTAGGATACTGTTAGGCATGAAGTAACAGAAAGAAATTGGACATTTGTGTTTGTAGCATTGTCTCAGCATTGTGACTCTGGCTGCTCTCTGTGGATGACTGGGATCCTCCAAAACTCCACCTTACCCTGCCTGCCACACACAGCCTCTCCCAAATCCTCTGTACATGTGTCCCAAGGTCTCCTTTCTCTTCTCCATACCAGGTAAGGGTGCTCTCCTGCCCACACAAAGGGGCAGTGTAGGAAGCTCTTGTTCACCTTCCCAGTGTGACCCAAGGTTTGGTGAAATGAGCTTTACTGCAGGTGTGGGTTCACACTATGAATAGCAAAGTGCTGTGCTTTGCTGTTACGGGAATGAACAAGAGTGCCAAAAAGTGTCAGTGTACATGTTTGAGGGTGACTCACGAGAAAAGGAAAGACTTGTTAGTGTCTGCATTACTGATGGAAAACAAAACATCTTAATCTCTCCATCAGACAGATGCAGACAGTCCAGTGTGGTGTTTCATCCTGACCAGTGAGTGACATGGGGTATAAATCCCAATTTTTCTTGGAAGCTTTTAAAGGTAGCTGATGGGTAAACAATCACTTCTTTTGTTCCAAAGCAAAAAGAACTGCCCCAAACTGGCACTTAGCCCTCACTCAAAAAGACCAGGGTTAAACTGCTCAAATATCTTGCAAAACTACTCAAATATCTTGCAAACAGACATTACATCTTGTGAGCTCAAAGCCCAGAAAGCACTGTTGTGTCAGGCATGCCATGACAGAGTGTAGGCACCTCTACAGGAAACCAACCATAGTGCAACATATCTGCCTGCACACATATCTCTTGGCATGATCACACACGACAGCAGCAAGAATTTGCTTAGAGTTTATTGCTGTTGCTATAGCCCAGATTAAATACTTGAACATATGAGGTTGTACAAGGTAGGAAATGTAATCACCTACAAAGTCCAGAGGAAATCAGTACAGCAGCAACCATGACTGCCTGTAAGGCAAGGTTTACTTTATTTCATATGTTTATCAGGGAACTGAAATTGTCTGAAAAAAGGCAGGGAACTGAGTTTGCAGATCATAGATTTCTAGGCCTTCAGTGATGGTCTCTCTACTCAGAACTGAAGAACTGCACACAGAGTGAAAACAGTGAGAGACAAGAGAGAAGGGAGGCAGGGAGATTTATTTTCTCATCCTCTCTGAGACATGTCCACTTTCAAGACTCTGTGTGGACAAGCAGCAGAAGGAGGTGACTCTGCAAGAGGATCCAACCTCATGCTAGTTATGGTATGGGACAACATGCACTTTGAAGGGTCTTTGATTGTGCTAGTATGGCTACCCTTTTGCACTTCCTTCAGGATTTCCATGCTGTACAGCCATTGCCATACTCTGCAGCTAGGCTATTCACTTTAAGGTAAGAGTTATCTTGCCCGGACCCTCTGCTTGCTTTTATTTCAGGCTCCAGTTAGGGCTGCAATCACAATACTCTCCTAAACTTGAAGGGCCATTGCAGGAACCAAGACTCCTCAGTCATTGGTACTTGCCCTGTCTTTCACTCATGCCTGATACTGTTCCTGTCATAGTGATATGGTTTTGGCCATTAATGACGTATCATCTGTCCTGCCTGACTTAGCACTGAGTGGGCACAAGACGGGAGAAGAAAATGCATCTGTGGCTTTGCAGATTGCTTGCAGGTGCATCTGTCCTAAAGGTAGTGCTCCCCAGGCTAATGCACTTTCCCTTAGCATCCTCCCTCATACTTGCATAAACACAATGGGTATGTACCCATACAGACACTCTGCCCAAAACACACGTAAAGATTCCCGTGCATTTGTGTACTTAAATGCCACACTCACACACTTGCCTATATACTGAGATAGTCACAAACCTGAGTACAATCGGAGTATACCAGCATATGTCCATATGGCCCTGCTCACAGGAGTAAGCTTCAGCTTCTATACTTAAGTGCTACAATATCCTTTGTGTGACCACCTCTTTTGCAGAAATCCATGGGGCCAAGACATAACCACATTGCTGTCTGCTCTTTCCACAATTTCCTTGTTGTGACCCAGGAAAGAAATGCACCCTCACTTCCCAGGTATCACAAGCAGGGCCCGGTATCAGGCTGGTGCCATTTTCTAGCACATAATGCTTTTGGCAAACGGAGGTGAGGAATCTTGTTCAAGGCAGATGGGCTTCTGAAGAGCCCTGGAAAAACCCTTGGACTGAAGAAGAGCTATTTTCTGAGAGACACAGGAAATTCTCAGCCCTTTGACGGTACCAGTCAATCATCACAATGGTCATTAAACAGAGAATGTAAGTGTGGAGACTTAAGTGCTCAGCTTTTTTTTATGGCATCCAAACACCATCTATCCAGCACATTCTCACCTTTTTCTTCTGCAAGCATCCCCAGTTGCTAGCTGGCCTGTTGTGCACTGTCAGGGATCGCAAGCCATTGAAGTCATTTTAGAAGTGGGACGTGACATATTTGTTGGGCAAAAGAGTCATTTGCCACCATCTTTCCCTTTTAAATGGCATCCATAAAGCCACGCAGACAGGAGAGTCTGGTAAGACACCGATTTGGAGCCACCTCCCAGAAGTGGTCAGAAAAGTAGAGGGGACATTTAGCTATAGAATACAGGTTTACGAAGTACACGCACCACATTGTATGTGTTCAGCCCTGGTGCATCAAAGCCAGGAGACAAACCCTTGCGATCAAATGGATAAAAGTTAAAGAGCTGCCCATTTTGGGTCTCCAGTGAGATGGAGGCAGAACCCAGGTGCAGAACACATGGGAACTCCTTGTCAAAAACAACTTGGAAAACACGATCTTCCAGGTGGTGGAGTTTGATTGTCCGGTACTTTTCAGGAATCAACTCTTCTACATGAGGCCCAAATTGCTGCATGACCAGCACCCCACCAGGTCCAACTTTGATCTCATAGAAAGTCAGGTTGGAATAGGTATAGTAGCCAACATAAGGGCCTGGACTTGGAGGAGGAATCAAGCTTTTCTGTGCCTCTCTGAATGCAGTCTCCATGGCAGGAATAAGATACTCATATATCTGAGTCACAATATCTCCACCCTGTGGCCTGGGCCCTGCCATCAGCACAATGAAGCTCAGGCGGAGCTTGGGGATAAGAGAGAAGGTAGCTGAATAACCGTCGAGGTCTCCATCCTTCCTAATGACATCATATCCCAATTGCTCATTAATCTCCCAGGGTGTGCCAGTCTTGTTAGCAAAGTATTCAGTAGAGCACTTAAACAGAGGGGTCAGCATCGTCTTCACTGTGTCAGGCTCTAGGAGACGACGGTGGTAGGTGCCTAAGAAGACCATTGCCAGCTTAGCAAGGTCGGCAGCTGTGGAGTACATCTGGCCAGAAGGCCTGTACCAGCCGAGGTCATAGAGAGGGGCCGGCTGCCGGCTGCCATAGAAACCCACAGCCATCTGGGAGCGGATTGGTGGCGTGATGTCAAAGCCAGTGTCCTCCATGCCCAAGCGGTCCAGGATGTTCTCTGAGATCCAGCGCTGGTATTGCCCCTCAGCTGCATGGTCAGCTAGCACATGTGCCATCAGTGAGAAGGCCAAATTGCTGTAGTGGCATCTGAAAAGGGAGAGCAATATATCTGGATCAGCCTTACCTCAGTGATAGAATGTGGGTATGACTACGTCAAAACAGTTGCTAGGTCTTTCTTCTCTGGGGAAAATTCTCATTTTATCAGATGACATGCTAAAGGAAAGGAGAGATGAAGGAGGGACAGAGAAAAAGTGAATGTTGTTGCCTTAATGTGTTGTTATGTCAAGAAAGAAAAATTTCTTATTTCTCTCCCTAAAGGGAGCATCAGCAGAGCTATTTAACCAGTATGTACCAAAAAAGAGCTGGACACGGAAAACGAAAAAAAAACCTCTATGCAAAAACCTATATATTTGCATATCCCGACTTACTGTTTATAATTGTTCACCAAAGAATATATCTATTCTTTTTAAGAGCAGAATTGCGAGTTACAGGTGCTTACCTTAAAGGTCTCAAAATCCCAGGTAAGCCTCTTTGGAGATTTAACATGGTATAATCACTTAAGCACCTAAGCTACCTTGAGATGGTAAAAGCATTTAAAAATCTACAAATCAGCATCCAGCAATATTGAGTCATTAAAGACACCTGAGTGCTTCAGTCTTTAATATCCATAAAGTGATTTAAGTCTTTGGACTTGAATGAAGTTTAATGACATGAAGACATGAATGGGTAATTTTTTTCAAACGTGTTCAAAATTCATGATGTCTTCAACATTGCTTGTTTTTTCTTTTTTACTTGTATGAAGCCACACACCTCACTGAGGCCTATTTAGATTATAAATTTGGTACCACTTCAACAACTTCCAGCTCATTGAGCTGAATAAAAGCATAATGAGTATAAAATTTAAAATTTTATATCTGAAAAATTTAAAATTTAAAAAATAAATATTTTAATTTATTATATTAATTTAAATATTTTATATTAAAATATTATAATAATATAATAAAATTCTAATATATTCTTATATTATATTAATTATATTATTTTAATATTATTATTTATTAATTTTTATTTTATTTAAAATAAAATTTAAAATTTTATATCTGATTTAGAATTTTATATCTGAAATGGAGCTGAATTTCAACATACCCAGAAAAATATGTTAAAATTTCTATATCAATGAATGGGAATTTCTTTTAGGAAGAAGGACCTGTTTGCTGTGAAGTATATCTGGAAACAGGGAGACAGAGTTAAACCTATCAACATGTCAAGTAATAAGGGGTTGAGAGACTATGAGTGGATGTCCTTATGTATCTTAATGGTAAGCATAATGTAAATACCAAAGAAGATGATGGTATTAAGGTCTTAAAATCCTTTATGGAACATCTATTGTAACAACCTATATGACATGGGACAGAACTAATACAAGGTTGACATGATCAAGCCATTGAATTCTCTAAGCTTGCAGATTTCAAGTCATGGTGAATCCGCAGCAATACTAGGCAAATTATTTCAGAATGTAATTCTATTCCCTAAAAATTTTGCAGACTTAGAAAGTTTTTCCCAGTTAGTCTGAATCCTTTCCCTCACCTGCTGTCTGTTGGATCCTGTTCATATTTCTGAGTGTTTGCAACTCAGGTAATAGACTTTTAATTGTAACAAACATTAATAGCACTTACAGAAAATTTAGAGACATGCAAATATCTACAGACATAGCATGATTTTAAGTGAAATCTATGATGGTTTAAACCATTTAAATTAACATGCCTTTCCACTTTTGAAAATCTGCATCTTTCACAATTTAAGGCTCATTGGACCTAACTATAGCAGTTTAATTTGCCTTATCTAGGCTTCTCACTTAGACTCTATACACATTAAAAAAAACCCTGGCACTTCCAACAGGCACTCTTTCCAGCATAAGACAGGTGTTTGGGTAGGTGGCTGAAGCTCCCTTTAGGAATGGCTGTCTTTTATCCATTGGCCATGGAGACTGCAGGTGGGGCTAATATTAGTGGAGAACACAAACCCAGACCAAAAGCTCGTAAGTGAATATATGTGACCTGGTTCCAGGATCAGCAACCAAGACATCATCTTTCAGGAGAGCTAGAGCATCTTGAGTATTGCCCTTCCACAGCAGGCTGGTAGATCGCAGCCTCCTGGGCAGACCTGTACCATGGAGAAAAGAAGTTAACAGTTTGAGACAAATGATGGTCCAGGAAACTTTGAGTCTGGTAAAGAGTGAGCAAAAGGCAAGGTTCAATGGCAAGATGGAAACAACAGTGATGCACACATGTGCTTTATACACATAGCAAATGTGCTCCAAGGACCTGTTTGTACAGGACTGCAGGACACAGTATTCAAGTCATGGACCACTGAATCTGGGTAATGTAACTCCTACCCCAGCACCAACTCTGGGTTGCTACATTTCAGTAAAAATGCTTTGATGAATGATTAAAAATACCCTGTATCCCCAAGTGTATTTTGGAACAGAAGGGCATATTGGGTGTTGGGGAAATCCCTGTCCATATTTCCATGTGACTGTATTCCCTTGACTACAAAGGTGTGTAGCAGCCCCTTTAAACAGATTTTTTGTTCTTTACAACTTGCTACAGAGGGCTTGAACTTTCTGAACGATTCCAGGCTTGGCCTAAAGTATTTTTAGCTTTTATTTTTTCAGCGTTAGCAACATTTATTCAGGGTTTCTGAATGTACAAGAAACGAAGTTCTTTTCACTTTTAATTCCACAGCACTGAACATGGATTCCCTAAAAACTTTTGGCCAGGACTTTTTAAAATGCCACACCTCCTTTGCATAGGATCTACAGCTCACCAAGTCCAGAACCTGGATTACATCTGGATTGAAATCCGCATTGCAGTTTACAGCTGACTTTGATTTAGAGGTTGGGAGGAAATCAGGAAGGGTACATGACAGAAAAATGACTTGCAATAGTCTGCTCAGTGAGCATGTGCTTAATCATGGCAGAGCTGAATGAGGCCCTATTCTTTTGTAGCAGCAACACCTGTTTTTCTCAATTGACCTGACCTTGGGATTTGAACTGGAATGAGAACACTTCTTCTGCTTCTGGTCTGTGGTTATTTGTGCAGCTGAATGACCAGATAAGAGATGCACTGAGCACCTTCAAGTACACAATGGGCTCCTTCATTTCCTACTTGCCGCAATGGCAGCAAAGAAAACGTTGCACCACTGGGAGAGTTCAACCAGTGCCATGACAACAGTGCAATGTCTCTCTTGAGGTTCATTAGAAATGATAAACCAGACAATATGTGAACATAACAGAAAATCCAGTCATTGATTTATACCTCATGCGCTGCTAATTGATGTGACAAGCATGCTCTTAATAATTTACAATAGCATCTCATACTGTCATTCATATATATTTGAAAATCATAGTCTTAACAAGCTGGAGCTTCCCTCTAGCAATGTACCCATCAAGTGCTGAGGAGAAAAATCTTTGGAGTTACTTTTGTAGTATGCAATATAGAAAAGTCCAGATAATGAGGATATATTATAGATCAGTTCCACTGGAAGAATTTAGATGAAAAACACTTTAAAATACGTCATGCAGTGGCTTTGATCTTGATGCAGAACCTATTTCTTTTTGGTTTTTGACAGACAGGAAATGTAACATGTGACCTCAACATTCATTTGATTTTCAGTTGCGATTCTGAATCTGTGCTTTTCCTTCTACTAAATTGTCAGGGTCCAAGCTGGTTGGTGTGCCCTGCTGGTGTGGTCTGGGAAATTTGGGCCACATTCTAAAAAAAAACCCCAAAAACCCCATAGGAACATAAAAGAAGCTAAGAAGGAGCACAAATCCAGCACAGTGATGGAAGCAATGGAATGGCTGCACATTAGAAGCAATGCTATGACCAGGTACATTTTTGACATATGCTTCCTCCAAGTAATTCTAGGGCATACCTCACACCTCACTAGGTGACAGGAAACTGCGGCAGGACTGGGAGATGTAGCTCCAGCACAGACTGCTCCTGCAAGGAGCAGCCAGACCAGCTTCAGGTGCTCCTGAGAGTCAGAGGGGAACAGGCAGAGTTGGTGCCCCTGAGGACATCATCAGGCTGGCTAGAGCAAGACCTTGTCTGCAGGGAGAGGGGCTGTGCAGCATTGTACACACATCTTTCTTTCTGCCTCCTGCTGCCGCTGGCCACTTTGGGTTGTTTGTTTGTTTCTAGATTTCAGTTACATCATTCCTTTTGGGGGAACACTTATCTTGATATTGGCTTGCTTCAGATGATGCTGTACCCTGTCCTGAGGTACTGCAATTTGCCTATAAGCTATTTTGATCTTAGGTCCTAGTTTTAGGGCATTTACTCCAATCTGGAATAATGCAGGTGCTACAGAGTTTAATCAAAATGCCACATGAGGTATCAGCACAGTCTCTTTGGCCATTAAATTCTGGAATCTCTGAGTCAAGTATTAGCATCTTTATTTCTGAGAAAGGTTAAAGCTCTCCTGAGTCCTGTAAGCTCCTTCTACCTTAATGTAATAGTTACCCAATTATGAAGGTAACAGTAGATTAATAGTCTTCTGACAGCAAGTACAAAGCTACTAATAGATCAGGAGCCACACTGACAGCTAAATTTAGCTCAGTGCTCAAGGTCTATCTGTTCAAAGCAAAGAGGTTTGGTGCCACTTTGACCCTCAACTCTACATCTCAGAAAAATGAGAGCACACTGGGCTGAAGTACAAAAACCTGTTATGCAATTGGAGCCTGATTTCAGGTCATGCTACTGTGTTAAAAGAAATATATATTCACCTTGCACAGGAAAAAACAATTCCCCACCCCACAGTGCAGCTTGGGCCCCTTCCTAGCAGGTGGCCTGGACAAGAGTTTCCTCTTAGCACTTCATGAAGCTGCTGACGGCTTGCCTCCAAGGGTCCTGCCTGACCTCTGGGAAGTGCAAAGGTGCAGGGTCCATACTGGAAAATGGCCTCAACAGCAACCTTTTCTATCCCTGGCATATGGTCTGTTCACTCTGTGGTCTCTTTCAAGTGGCATAATGGCGGGCAGAGGGCAAGCAGGTAGCGGTGTTGTCTCACCTGAGAGCTGGCTGGCCATTCTGCGCAAGGTAACAGGTGATGGCTTAAGTGGCATTGAGCCTTTTTCCAAAAAAATCAGCCCATCTGCTGTGTACCTCTGTTCTGATTCCTTGAGCCTTCCCAGAGGATTCTTAATAACAAAGTTCTGGGCATAACGTTCCAATGGGTCATCAAGAGACGTGACTTTTCCTTCTTCCCACATCTTGTACAACATAATGGTGGGAAAGATCTTGGAGACACTGGCAATTCTGTCAAGGAACAAACATCTATAGAAATTAAGCATTAAGAAAACCATGAATCAAGAGGATTGATGGTCAGTACATGAGATCACCCAACTGACCCACTGCCTGTAGCTTTACATGCAACACCTTTGCTAATTCAGAACAGAATGGCTAAAATGCAGGTAAGAAGCTTGAATTAATATCTTTAACTCTGGTCTTTATGGACTGCAACATAACATTCAGTAGTATTTCCCCAATAGTGCAGTGGGCTACAGAACTTTTTCTGTTCACTTAGTATTCATAAGTTGACATATTTTGTAAATTATTGCTTAGTAAGTACCATAACAAGTTGCAAGTAGTTTATTGGAATTTTAAGGTTAAAATGCCATAAAATTTTACATTTCATATTCAGTGTTGATATTTGGGTGGCTTCAGAACAGAGTCAAATTTACAAAAGGTCTTCTGGAATAGGACTCCAGTTATATTTTGTTGGTTTTTGGAAACAGGGCCATGATTAAGAGGGATGGCTGGGGTCATCTGTATTGTGCTGCTCAAGGTGAAATTCTTGGACTCGTGCGAGATGGCCTAGAGTGAAAGCATTTGCCAAGAATGTTTTCATTAATCAGAAATGAAAGTCAGAGGTTCAAAGATGATCAGATATTGTAGTTCCAACCATAAACAACATCGACTGGTAATAAATCTTTTTTCAGGGGAGTCTGTGGTGCAATTGGTTAGTGTGTTTGGCTGTTAACTGAAAGGTTGGTGGTTCAAGCCCAACTAGGGACGCATTCCCCTTTCCTTGCCAATGGCAGGGAGGTTGGAACTAGATGACCTTTAAGGTCCCTTCCAGCCCAAACCATTCTATGATTCTGGAAGAAATGAGGTTATCTGTGCAGGGATTTTACCATGATACACAGAGGGGAAAAAAATGGTAGTCACAGCTGCTGAAACTTTCCAAAATTTTTTATGCTGAGCACAACATTTGATAGTCAGAGTGCAGCCCATATGTTTTATATATAGCACAGTTATAAATCACTGAGAATAGAACTTTAAAGGAATTGAACACTTCCTTTGTATTTGTTTTTATTTTTTAACTCACACCAAGAGCTTGATTTTATCTTAATCTAAAAAATAATGGCCAATATGACTTTGACTTCACTGGGAGAATGAATAAGCGTACAGGTCTACTGTATGTGTTCAGTAGATACTCTTCCCAAACATCATTTTTGCTACACTGAATTTTTTTTTTTTTTTTTTTTTTTTAATTCTATGGCACTGTCTCCTCACTGCTCACAAAACCTGTGCTAGCTCTCAGTCCTCAGATTTGTGCCCTCGGCCTCCTCAAAGCATGGAGACATTTCTATGTAAAGAGTAGTATGTTTTCAGGTTCTTCAGGATGGTCACTGATATTCCAATTTAAAAGATTGTCAGATCAAATTAAAAAAAAAAATCCAAAGTAAGCAACTCAGTAAGCCACAAGCATATGATAATTTACAGACTAGCTGAAGCATTGTCTCACAAAGTTTCAGTGTAACCCAGAAGCGGTTTCTGCAGTTGACCTGAGCCAGTAGAAGATGTGGTTTGTGACAGTGGCTCTATTCCTAGATATCAGATCTCCATAAGTGTATCTCCTATTTCCCTAGCTCTCATGCCTGCAATACATCTGTCTCACCTGTAAATAGTGTACTCATTGGGCACCACTGAGGAAGGGTCCGAACCATTCTTCTTTCCGAAGTTGCCTGTCCAGAGCACAGTGTCATTGTAGATAACAATGGCAGACATGGCAGGGAGACCAGAGCTATGAATCTTTTGACGAAGCATCATATCTACCTGGAGAATGATGGGAAATTATGAATTTCCAAATGAAGAGTTTTGTAATGCATCTAGTCTGTAACAGGTGGTAGACGATGCAGACCATCAGCCCTCCTTACTTCCAAGCACTTGAGAGTGATTTTTTTTCAAATGTGATTTGGCAAAAGAAAATATTTTAACTATACTGTTCCTTTGAATTGCTTATGCTGAATTATCCAGTATCTATCTTTCAGTCTATATATCCACCATGTAGAAGAATGTGGTGCTTATCTTTCTAATACCTATGATGTTTATATGATTAAGAACAAATGCTAAAACCTAAGAATTGTAATTTCTTCCTTTTTAAATTGTACTGTGCACATCTGTTATTTGCACTAGTACTTTAGGTTCAAAGATGTATGAGAAAAAGATCCAGACTTTTCAAATATCTCATGACACTTTTCATGCCATGAAACATGCTAGAGCTACCACTCCTGTTTAAACAACAATCTGAGAAACTGCACTGAGCAACTAGATGGCTGTGATTGCTCTTTGCTCCCTCTTGTGCTAGGATTGTGTAGACCTAATGTCCTGGTTTCAGCTGGGATAGAGTTAATTGTGTTCCTAGGAGCTGGTATAGTGCTATGTTTTTGAGTTCGGTATGAGAAGAATGTTGATAACACACTGATGTTTTCAGTTGTTGCTAAGTAATGGTTAGTCTAAAGTCAAGGATTTTTCAGCTTCTCATGCCCAGCCAGCAAGAAGGCTGGAGGGGCACAAGAAGTTGGGAGGGGACACAGCCAGGGCAGCTGACCCAAAGTGGTCAACGGGGTATTCCATACCATGCGATGTCACGTCTAGTATATAAACTGGGGGGAGTGGGGCTGGGGGGATCACTGCTTGGGAACTAACTGAGCATCGGTGGGCAGGTGCATTGCATTGTGCATCACTTGTATCATACAATCCTTTTATTATTACTATTGTTATTTTATTATCATTATCATTATTAGTTTCTTCTTTTCTGTTCTATTAAACTGTTCTTATCTCAACCCACAAGTTTTACTTTTTTTTTCTGATTCTCTCCCCCTTCCCACTGGGTGGGGGCAGAATGAGTGAGAGGCTGCATGGTGCTTAGTTGCTGGCTGGGGTTAAACCACGACACCTAATCAGCCAGCTGTGCTCCACCCACCTCTTGCAAGCAGAATGCATTGGTCTTGCTCTTTTATGATTTTTTCAAAGCTATGTCATCATCATGCATAAGTTATCTTTTGCACAGAAAGTTTACGACATAAGAAATAGCCTTCCAAGACCAGCATCTGAGACAAGAAAGGCCAACATGAGTCATGTCCTCAGGACCTCTTCACTGGATGGACTGGTGATGTGCACTGACAGCCAGCAGTGGAAACATCCAAACACCCAACTTGTGCCAAGTCCTTCTGTAGAGGTCCTTTGCCCTCCCCTCCCCATGTGCCTGTGCCCCATCTAGTATGGTTAGGTACATCAGCACCTCCAGAGAACAGACTGGTCTCATGTCAGCAAGCATGGTCCTCCTTAGAGTTTTCTCAGTCTGGCATATAGACCTGCCTGGACCTGCAAAAAGTTGACGAAAATACATGATGCTTTTCTAGACTTGAGTGTCATTGAATCCAATACTCAGTGTTTGGATTTGGCCACTAGCAAGACTATTCTGAGGAAAATGTAGGCCTTTCTGATAAGCAAAAGTATTTACCCTTAGAAGAGAAATGTTTCCTTAAGCCTCATGCATGATTGAAACATGATCACTCTCCTGTTTCAAGCTGCCATGGGCTAGGAAAAAGTCTTCCCCTGTATGCATCTGGTCCCTGGCCTGGCACAGGATGGTAGTTTGTCTCAGGTAGTGCAGGATCTTTAGTGTGGGTTTGAGTGTCCACAGACATAGGCAGAACCTGAGGGCATCTGGAGATATACTTTTGAGGTGCTAGTGCCTAAGCCCCCTTCAAATACCTATGTCTTCCTATTCATCTAGCGTTCAGGTTCTCTATGCCTTATTCCATCTGCAAAATAAGAATAGTTTCACTAGCCTACTTTGAAGAAGTGGTTGGATACTTCATTTCTGAGGAGGATAAAGAAGAGAGGTTAGATGACGGCTGGACACCCAATGTTCTGCACATTCCCCCACCTCTCTGACTAATCCTAATTGAATAATAAAATACTTCTCTATAGTAACCCCAGAGACAGTGGCAGAGACTTCATAAATGTGAATGTGAAGTGACAGCAATTGAAATTCTGCATAGGTAAAGTGATGTGCATGCTGGAAAACAACCCTAACTTCACAAAACATACTCACAGATGGGCAGTGAGCTGGTCATTAACACTCAGGAACAAGATCTTGGGGCTATGATGGATGCTCCTATGTAAACATTTGCTCAGTGCCCCATGGCAGAAAAAAAGGTAAATCAAATATGTGGGGTTATTAGAGAAGTAACATAAAATAAAACAGAAACACCATTTTATCACTGTATAAATCCCTGATCCACTTGCACCTTGAATACTGTATACAGTACTGATTTCCCACATCTACGCAAGAGCATGCTAGAGTTGGAAAAGGTTCAAAGAAGGTTAAAAAGAATGATCAGAGCTGTGGGACACCTTCTGTTATGACTAATTAAGCTATTCATGAGAAAGATACAAATGAGATGGTATATTATATGATAAGGGTCTACAAAATCAGGAGTGTCCTGTCAGAGCATGGCTGTCCTTATGGTCCTCACAGTCAAGGCAACGCTGCAGTATTTTCTCATTGCAAATAGAGCCTACCAGAATTTCAGACAGTGCTAAAATTTCAGAGACAGTATATCATACTAAGGAAAAGCATGTCTCCATTCAGATGCAGGTCCCCTCTTCCTCTTCCCCTTGCCCTCCATTCCCTTCCTTGAAGTTACCTACAAGTAACTTTTTAATTTTTAAATGGTGGCATGGGAAAACCAGCAGAACAATAAAATAAGGAATTGACAGTCACTGATGAATAGTAACTAGTTACATGAGTCACCTACTTTCCAGGACATGAGGGCTGCCTAATAGCAAACAAGATGCCAAAAGCCATCATTTTGTGCCGATGTATGCTCACCAGACCTTCTGATGGACAAGTAATAATGTTTCTTCATCATGGCTTACCCTTTGGATAAGATAACTGCTTATTGACCTGTTCTGCTGTATGTTCAGTGAAAAAGTTTTATATACCCATTTCTAGATTCACATGTTCTCCACCTCCTTGATTCCCCACCTCCTTCCCCAGAGATGCTCAGGGGCAAAATACATATTCTCCCCTTTACACTTTCAGAAAAGTAGTCATGACCGCTGTCTCCCTCTGCTCCTCTCTCCTCACAGACCTTTTCCAACGCCTCCTTCAGAATGGGGATTGGGTGGTCCAGCTGTACTGGTTCAGGATAGCGGGGGCACATCTGCACAGCTTCTGATCTCACTTCTGTCACAGATGGACCTGGAAAACATTTCAATGATAGCATATGTGACTTCAGTAGACACACTAACAAGCTTTAACCTCATCCAGAAGTCAGCACTAGGTTTCTTGCTTGTGTTTTCCAAAGCTGAAGGAAACTTCTGGATAGGAAAGAGACAATCTTGAATTGTTTCTAACTCACATAAACAGGACTTGAAGAGGGCACTGTGCTCTGTTATTGCTTATTCCAACATGGGATGGACACAGGATGGGCAGGAGCTGCAATAGGCTTCAACTGACTGCAACCTTGAAGAGTAAGGAACTGGGAGTACAGAAGACTCTGTAGGGTATCTGACAGTGGGTTTAGACCCCATGAGAGTGCCCTGCCCATGTCTAGGAGAAAGTCTGAGTTTGGGTTCAGGAGCACAGAGTTGTCCCCTGCATATTGTAACCTCAGAAAATGGATGTAGAAGTGAGTCGTGAGTGTCACCTGAAATCTTAACACTGTAACAACAGTTGATAGGCTGCATACCTAGTATATTAGCTGTCTTCTGAATTAGCTGTATCCTGCATATGCCAGAGACATATCTTAAATTTTTGTGGCAGGCAAAGATCTTTAAACTCAGTAAGAGATGTGAACTCTCTTACTTGGAGGCACTATTTTCCCAGTTGATCCAAAGGTGTTCATAAACACAGCTCCTCTGCTCTGTAAGCTGTAAACACAATACTTATTTATCTTTTCGCTTACCAACTGAGCATGACATTAGAAATACAGATGAGAAGAGAAATGGCACTATGAAAACTTTGAGATGAATAGTGATGGATACACAAGAGCCTACAGGCAGCCTCTGATACTCTATGATAAAAATGTAGGGTCTGAAATCTTTTCAGACATTGGTCTATGAAGTAGCTCTGGCACCTTCACTGTGGATTTTATGTCACCTTTGGGCTCTGATCCAGTTACACTGTATATATTGCATCTCTGCACAGACAGTGCCTTCAGTCTATGTGTTGAGTTTTCTATAATTAACATAAAGGAATTCTAGTGTTAACTCGGGGCTTGAGCCAGTTCAAAGATCTAGGATTAGGGGAACAGAAGAAAACCCATAAGCTGAAGCACATGGTAAGGTGTAAACCAAAACCCATTCTAAACTGCAGTGACTGTTACAACAGGATGCTAAAGAAAAAGGTAGAGAATGTAAAATAAAATGTCTCCTTGGTATATCAATTAACATAGGTTAGCGCCAGAAGTAATGGAGCTTCTCTGGACACCAGCAGTGTTACATGGTGCTCCATCAACCCAATGTTCATCTCCTCTGTGTCCTTGCACCAGCAGCGTTACATGGTGCTCCATCAACCCAATGTTCATCTCCTCTGTGTCCTTGCACCAGCTAGGAGGAGGCAAATTTGTGTGCTGTTTGGGGAAATGCTCTTTGGGGAAAAATGTCCACACAGGCAGAGAGGCGTTTATTGGTCTCACAAATTTCTGTGCCAACCTATGACCAAACTTAAAGATAACTACTCACTGGGCTCCACCTTGGGGAGGCTGTACTGCCACAGAAAGCAGCCTGTCATTGCAACAGACAACAGGAAGAAGAAGATGGCCAACACATGAATCCACTTCACCTCCATAACAATGAGCTTGAGGAGGCTTCGGCTGCCGGATGCCTGCTGTAAACAGAAAAGATATGATCTCAGAGAGAGAAAAACTGCCTTTCATGCATATCAGCTAGGTGAAAGAGGCACACTACACCAGAGAATAAAGCTACTGCAGGGACATGGACTAATTCCAGTACTATTGTGGCACCAGAGCTGGGCATACCAGCCCACATTGAAATAACTGGAACCAGAGATGACTTCTTGTCTTCCAATGAGGTTTGTAAGAGGTTACTCTCCTTACCTTGTTGGCCTTGTTGGTTCTTGTGGAAGAACACCATCCACTCTTTTTGCCTTTTCCCCTGTCTGCAGGTGAACCTCATCAGCCCAGGCTAGCAGGATTCTCTGTTACAGCTCTCATTTCCTCCCTTTTCAACCATCATGACTTATTCCTGGATATCTTTCCAACCTCTTTTTTCCAGAGTCCAGAATCTGTTCATGGCAGCCACCAGTCAGATCATCTGAGCAGATCCAGCTTTTATAGATGAATGATGGAATTTTTCACCATGCACTGCCCTTACCCTTCTATTTTGTGCCTGTAATTCCCATTATATTGTGTACCATCTGTAAGCCTGGCATTTACAGATGCCATGTTTTGGAAAACTGGCTAATATTTTGGGTTTGTGCAGCTCTCACAACACTAGAGACCATCCAGGTTGGTGATACTACCATATAAATGTTGAAGAAAAACAAGGAATAGATGATAAATGATTAGGTGCCTAAGCATGAGCTGTGCTCTTTCACTGACTATAGGAGGTCAATAGGGTGCTTTCAAAAGTTTGGCAATTAATGTTATAAAACATATGGCCTGCCATTTGCATCCAATATGGTCCACATTCCAAAGCTGTTTCAGGTTGTCTGGACTCACTTGTAGAATAGACAGACTAAAATACTCCCTTTAGATTTCCACATGGCCCCTTTTTTCTTTTTTGAGATACAGGATAGGTCATGCAAAAGCTTCTGCAAGTCAACTGAGCCTTGTCACTCACAACTAGGGAATCTGCAGAGCTACTTCCAGATTTGCACATGGCTCTGTGGCTCTGTAAGGATCCAACTGGGGAATCTAGCCCCTGCTGAAACTCTTGGTTGAAATTCCACTTTCTGTACAATAACAGAAATACGTCACAATTATTTCTGAGGCCCTTTAGCCTGTTCAGGCATTCCCACATAAATTTCTGAAGGCAGCTTACTTCAGGTTAGTCCATAACATGATTTAAAATTCAAGAATGACTTAAGACCACACAGGTGCCTGCAGACCCACTCAGACCTAAGCCTGCCAGAGCACACATGCAGTCCATATTCCAGCCTAAGTGACATGTGTTCCTAAATAGGGGAATGCCATTTTGACACAAAACCCAGGTTGGTTTAGATACACCAACCACATACAGTGCCTTAGTAGGCTGGAGATCATATCCATACAAGGAGAAGCCTGTGTACTGAGATCTCTTTAATCACCCCCACGCTGGCAGGCTTCAGTTTATGTAGAAGGATGTTGCCTAGAGCTGCAATGAGATGCTGTTTTCCTGCAGCAAGGAGTGGGATAGGGCCCTCTTTGCCCTGTAGTCAAAGGGTGACTTTCTTGGATTTAGTCCCATCATAATAAGATGACTTCCCCACCAACCTGCAATTCCTCTGACCATTTTTCTGCCTCTTTCCTTGCTTCGCTGAGAAACCCTGATTCCTGGGTCCCTAAAAGCAGGGTGAAAGGAAAAGATTTTCTGGTATATGCCTCATCTGTTGAACTCCAAGCTCCCTAGACCACTAACCAAGGACTCAAAGATACCAACACTGAACTCCCAACCTTTAGTCCAAACTGCCCTTTACCTCTTGTTGATGATGAGTGCCCTGAAGGTCTCTTTCATTCATGGCAATGCAGTGAAACTGTGGCAATGCTATGAAACTAGAGGCATGGATCTCTCTTTTATTGATGGGGCACCAAATATGCAAAAGTGTGAGGAATATTCATCACCCTGAGGAGATGCTCTACCCTCTAAGCTACCTTTCAGGAAAAATACCACTCTTTCACTGTACCTGGGAGACTGTCAGACAAACAGATGGATAGATACCTACAGACAGACTCCTCACACTTCCCACTCCAGGACCTGTCTGGTCTTACCTCCCCTTCTGCTGGTTTCTCCGTCTCACATACATTACTTAGTGACCATCACTGCTAACAGCATAAACACAGCAAGGCGGGGGAGGAAGGCTACCAAGCAGTTAGACACATGCAAATGAATGCAAACACATACAGGAACAAGTGCACACAGCTTCTCATGGCTAGGTTAGCTGTATGCTATGTTTTTATACCTGAACTTTGAAAAAATTAGTATGGGGGGCAAAGAAATGGGGATTTCACATAGACCACCCAGGTACGCTGTCCTGCCCCACCATGCTCATCTAGGCAGACTATCACAGACACTGTGAGCCACTCAGTCAGAGGCACACCTCAGCACTGGTTAGGGAGAGCTAGAAAGAGCCCCAGTCCCCTGCACATACCATCGCCAGAAGCCGTCTCAGTCCCAGAGGCTGTTGTCAGGCATCCCAGTGTGTGCGTACCGTAACAAAACCACACCATCTGATCTCAGCCCCAGTAAGGGGGGGAGCAGAGCACCTTGCCATGCTCCTAAATGCTGTTGCGTATCATGGGCAGCTGCTGCTCAGTTGCTCCGGCTGAAGTGGCCGTTTTTAGCTCCCTGACAGTCCAGGGTTTCCCTCTCCATTTGACCCATTCAGACACTCCAGAAAGTGCTGCTGACCTCCCCTGAGCAAGGAGATTAAGCCACAGGGACAGAATGACATTTGTGCTCAGGAAAGTGCCTGAGAGATTGAATGTTAATTCTTCCTAATGCTTCTCTGCCATGTGTGTGAATCACAGCTGAAACCATGAGAGCTTCACAATCTATTTATAGCAGCTTCATCTCCTCCTGACATCTGAACAGGAGGCGATTAACTCATGAGATGGACAGCCCCTGTGTGCCTCCAGCCGGCCATCCCTGGCCGGGCTTGGGAGGGGGCAGGCTGGGCTGTTTGCGGGATGGGGAGGTGGGGGAGCTTAAGCCAGGAGCTCAGGCACATTCTGGGCTTAATCCTGAACAGCCTCCTGGAGTTCCCCCACAGTGACAGACAAGGGAGTCATTCCCAGCTAATAGGCTCACTAGACATAAATAGAGCTGGTATTTTCTTTCCCCTTAGCTGCTGGGGACTCTGAAGGATGTTGGAAGGTTGTGATTTGCATGAGGTGAGCCTTACCTGCAGCTGTAACCCATCCATGGCTGCTCAAAAGTTTCTTCTCATCCCCTGTGCTGCCTGTCTCCACAAACAAAAGGCTCATAAAACCCTGTGATGAAGAGAAACAAAAAGTTAATGAAGGAGAAAAATGGAGTCAGAGCAAGGAGGGAAACCCAGAGTAAAAAAGCCCAGCTCAGATAAGCAGACTGGCAGGGAGGGACTGGTTTTGGATAGGGAGATGTAACCACATGAGGTAAGTCCTCAGTAACAGCTTCCCTCTCTCTACCTCTGGCTTGGCAGCACCTTGTGTTTACTGCAAGGGCTGGTCCCAAGCTCTGGGACTTGCCAGGGCCCAAAGCCATCCTCACCCCACCTCCCAAACATGAGGAACTGGAGCTTCGAGACTTTCAGGGCTGACACATTTCCATTGTACCTGCTCTGCAGGGTCTTTCCAGCCCTCTCCCTGGCCTCTCAGCCTTGCTCCCTCTACACAGCCAACACCCTCCTTAGTCCTGGGAATCACAGACACATCCAAAAAACTGTATGGCAGGTTTGGAAGTGCCAAGATAATGGCATGGCTGCCACTTTTCCCATAAAATCTCCCTCTTGTCTTGCTATCTGGCAGCGGCAATT
The DNA here is from genome assembly GCF_900496995.4 of Aquila chrysaetos chrysaetos. Taxonomy (NCBI): domain Eukaryota; kingdom Metazoa; phylum Chordata; class Aves; order Accipitriformes; family Accipitridae; genus Aquila; species Aquila chrysaetos. The sequence continues at coordinate 9,563,458 of NC_044009.1, read as the reverse complement.
CAATAGGCAACCCCCCCCCCATAAGAGCTCTTACCAGCCTTGCTGCTACCCTCCGGCTTCCAGTGCTGATGAATTTGGGGCTGTCCTGGAGCTGCAGATGTTAAGAGCATCTGAAGCACTAATCCCTACAGTCAGCCTCTCTGAGCACAGATTAATCAGCCATGCCTCACCCCTCCTCAAGCAATGCAGCATCTGTCCAGGGATGCAGACATAAGGGGGTATTGCTGGTGATTTCATGGCTCAAACAATACAGCAGAGTGAAGAATGGGGAGCTGGAGAGGCAGGTATCCTTAACACACGGTGAGCTGGAAATGTTAATAATGAACTGCCATTATTAAGTAAAGTACATTATAAACATTCTTCAAAGAAGATGGCATTGTTATGCCCCCAGTTATGCACCAGATCCAGGGGGATTATGCACCTCAGGGGTCTTGCCATCCTATTGCCTTCTTCAGATGTTCACAGGTAAGGGTATTCTCTTCAATACCATCTCTTTACTTCAGTATCTCCAGTAGTGGCCCAAGCTCTGGCAGTGCCCAAAATACTCAAGTGGAGCCTATGCAGCCATGTGCCTGTGCCCTAGAGTTGTGCCCAAATTTTGCTGAATGGGGCTGCAGATGACATCCTTACTAATTAGAGTAGATAAGCTCCTCACAGTTTTGTTGCTCCTCATTTCTGGGAACTCCTATTTCCTTCTGTCCCTGCTACCAACCTTCCCAGGCTTTCCTTCACAAGTCCGTGCAGTGATCTTCCCTCAGAGCCAAAGGAGGAAGTGCACATGTAGGTAACTCATGCTCTTTACCAATTACATGTTGTCATCCCATTCCCTCTTCATTTTCATTCCTTTTTTGCAGAGTTCATTAAAAAACTTAGAGTTTTTCAGTCTCCAACTCAGTGTAATTTGCAGCAATTCACTCATTATCCCCTTATTTCTTGACCTTCTCTCTGAGAGCTGTTGGCTCTGTGCTTTCCCCCAAAAAGGACCTCCGTACCCCCAACCAATGACAGAGTCTCAGTCTTTCCTGGCTCAGCAGTGTTTCATAAGTTTCACTTTTATGTTTTTCAGTCCTTCCTTGCAACTGAATGTCCTTCCACTGGCTCAGAGAAAAGTCCCATCTTAGAGAAACCTCAAAACACGGCAGAAGGGGGGTTAAGAAGAGCTTGTGCCCACTCTGTCCTGAGCGGGTTTCCAGGGCAGTATCTCCCTCCTGGGCTGCTCTCTCAGAGCATCTCTCTGATCCAGAGAACCACAACCAGGAAGGTAAAGAGCAGTTGTCCTTCCTGCTGCCTGATGGAACATATACCGCACATAAGTGACTGCACACAAAAGATTTTGTGTTTCATAACACCAGTTACAGTAAAGCGACAGGGCCTCAGGCTGTGAAGGTGAATCCATGAAATAGCTTTGACCTGGAAGCACCCAGGAGTCCAGTGGGATAGGGAACAACCAAAACAGACAGCTGTCCAGGGGGCTTTTTAGGCTTCTCTACCCCCTCAGCTGCAGATCAATGCAAAGACCTGTGCAGGTCCCGGGCCACCCCTGCACACAATCTGGCTGCATTCCTCTGTTTCTAGCTCATTTGGAGCCAGCCAAGCACTGCCACGATCACAAGCACTTTGGCAGGCTCTCTGCAGCTAAATTAGTTGGCCAACCCTGCCCAGAAACACTCTTTGTCTTTGGCACTAATGGAGCTAATGCAGAGATATTGGAAATCAGCAGCATGAGGTATCACCCCCACACACAGCCCCTTCCCACCTGCAGCATCCTGCTGGGCACCCCAGGCATTTCATTATTCCAGAATCTCAATCTTCTCCTTCTTGAGTTCCTCTCCCATCCCATTTCCCAGCTTGCCATACTGTATGGGGTAAACGCAGAAAGGATTTGGCAGTGGGCGGCTACAGACATGGCCTCTGGGGAGAGGTCAGGGGCTGACTTGTGCTGGCTCCAGTCAGCTCTGTAACAGACCCACCACAGGCCAAAGCTGAGCCCATCAGTGAAGCTGGTGATGCCTCTGTGAAAACATATTTAAGAAAGGGCAGAAAACACCAGATGGAGGGAGGAGTAAGGAACAAAGTGAGAAACAAAAGAGGAACAGTAAGGTCAGAGGAGGAGAAGGAGGTGCTCCATGGTGGTGCAGATATTCTCTGCAGCCCATGGAGGACTCATACCAGAGTAGATATTCCCTGCAGCCTGTGGAAGGGACCATGCCAGAGCAGATATTCACACAGCAGACTATGGGGGAACCATTCCAGGGCAAATGGATATTTCTGAAGAAAATGCAGCCCATGAAGGACCCACACTGGATAAGATTTTCCTGAAGGACTGCAGCCTGTGGGGATCCCATGCTGAAGCACAGGAAAGGTGGGGAGGAAGGAGCAGTAGAGAGAAACCACTTTGTACTGACCTTGACCCCGTACGCATCACTTTTGGGCAGGGGGGTGGGTAGGGGAGTCTGGAGTGAAAAGTGCAGTTGAGTCTGAGAAAGGGGGGGGAGGAAAGGTGTTGGTTTAATGTTTGTCTTTTTGTTTCCCACTATTCAAATTTGTAATTACATTATATTTTAATTGGCAATAAAAGAAGTTGCTTTTACGCAAATTGTGTGTTTGCCTGCAACAGCAATTGGTAAGTGACCTCCCTGTTGTTACCTCAACCCACAAGCTTTCGTGCTCCTGTTTTTTTCCTCTTTTCTCCCCCTTTCCTGCTGAGGGAAGAGAGTGAGTGGGCAGCTAGGTGGGAGTTTTGCTCTTAGCCGAGGCTAATTCACCACAGGTGCATAAGGAAAAGCTCTCCCATATGAGTTTTTCCCAGTACTGTTCTGCAAGGTCTCTGCCTTGAAGGGTATTCCTGCCATTTTCCTGCCACAGGACGGAAAAAAAAATCCACCTAGAAGTCTTCAGGAAGGTTCCCAACTGCTGCCCAGGCCACTGGTTCAGAGCAGTTCCCTATACAGAGAACTTGTCAAGGTTTGGTTTTGCTAGCTAGCAGGAACTGATGTGAATTTTTGTGCTCAGAGGTGTGCTGGCTCCTAGACTGTGAGAAAAAGCACCTCTGAGCTATTCCTTTATCTACAAAGTAAACAGGCCCAGTGACTAAGCGGTGAATAATCCTGTTTCTGTGAAGTATGGCAGTGAAATGCATACAGAAGCTTGGGCTTAAACAGACCCTATCCCACTGTGGGAATGCCTTTTTTCCTTCTCTATGTATCTGATGATTCAAAACCAATAGAAGTTGTCTTGGTGAAATTTTACCCAAAATACTTGCACAGTCTCAAATGAAACAGCCTGAGTGGATGAATCAGGTCCTGATGTATAGTAGTTTAAAGAGAAGGAAAGAATTAGAAAATGAACTGGGACAGGCTCTTGAATGAATGGTCCAGGCACCTTCTGTCTGCTGGGGAGAGCAGTGAGCATGTTTCAGGGACATGGGCTCAGCCACACTATCATCTCGTTATTGGGCTGTCAGTCTTTTAGCAGTGACAAAGGGGAAGCTGCAGCAGGAAAAGCAATTGGCAGCTCTAATTGCCTGCCTCTCAACATCAGCCTTTGAACCAGCATGGGGGTGAAGGGGGATTTTCCCCCTTCCACAGTGCCACATTGCAGAGCTTAGCCAGGGACTCTGTTGTCCCACTGGGTGTTCTTTGTCTCCTACTGGGCACCATTGCCAGTCTTTGTGTCCCATTACCAGCTGGTTCATTTTCTTGCTAGTTTTGTATGGTTGAAGTGAGCTTTGAAAGTCAAAAGATAGAGCAGAGTGCCAAATGGGCTCCAGCTACACGTTCCCGTATCCAGGCATGTTAGCAATGGTGTGGACTTAGATGGCTATGGAGGGAGTGGCCAGCATTGCCATTTGCTGGCATTGCCCAACTCAGGAATTCAGAAAGTAAGTCAGAAGCTTCAGAAGAAATATGCAATATTGGAGACAGATGGGACATGTTTCCAAAGGTCTCTCCAAAATAAGCAGTACAGAGGCACACTGTTTTTACAATTTTATTTAACATGTCATAATCACATGACCCCAGGATTTGGGAATTTAGTGAAAAACTGTTCATCAACAGATTTGTGATAAAATCAAACAAAAGTCTATAGAAATGGAAAATGCCGCTCCATGCTAGAGTATGGGATATACTGCATTATGTTCTATAAGGATTTTTCAGGGCCCTGAGAGCATTAATGTCCCTGACCAGCCTCACCTGCAGCCTACAACTACATGCCCTGCCTCTTGGCCCAAAGGGCTGCATTTAAGCTCAAGACCTGAGCCTTTAGCCCTTGCCTGAGATATGTTGTAAAACTGCCGGTCCCCAGTACAGCCGTGCCCACTCCCATGCCTGGCCATGGACTCTACTGATCCTGAGCCCGACATGTGGATTGACATTGGACCTGCCTCATCAACACCAGCTCCCCTGAGGACGGAGACTGTTGGTTGAACCTGGCCACGATGTCTGGTGCTGCTCTGCTCACCTCGCTTGGGTACTATGGGGCTGGGTCCTGGCTGGTGATGTCCCTGCCCAGCTGGCTGTGTTATTGCCCTCGGCTCCTGGCTCCCCATCCCTCAGGAAGCAGACAGTCCTCTTGCTCCCTGACAACAGTAAAATCCTTTCAATACATTTATTTTATTTAACGCATTTACAGAAAATGCATTTTTTTCTTCCTCAGCTTACCAACATGTTGATGCAAAAATATCCTGCTCCTGGAGCAGTACACAGAGAGCAAACATACATCTCCTATATGCCACAACCTTACTGAATATCTGCAAGTTGTTAACACACATGAGGCAGTCCAATCCTTCTGCCACTGAAAAACTACATACTGCCTGCTGTGCATTATGAGACTTTTGACAGTTACCTCAATCCGCAGGTCCTGCAGTCATGTGATTAGTATGCACCATTTCAATGAAAACCTGTATTTCTAACCCTCTTGGTTAGAACATGAAAATGCCATGCTAGAGGCTGATTCCAGAAAATAAATGAAAAACCAGAAACTGTTACTCCTGGCCCTGAAGTGCCATCCATTTCTTTTATGTTTTAGACCTGCTGATGTTGAAATTGTTTTTTTAAACACCGGGAAATTCCCTTCACTTTCTGGAGTATAACTATGGCAACGTGGCACATGCCATTGTCTTCTCGGTCTAAAGCTGCACGGAGCTATACCGCATTTAGACTTTGCGATTCCAGGTATATAAAAAAGTTTAGCATCCCAAGCAGGGATCTTCAGCATGTCTGCTTCACGGAGAATTTCACGCAACCAGAAGGACCACTGCTAACATGGGATCTGTGATGCAGAGTGTTTGCACTGTTAATGGGACCCCATGTGAGAGTGAGATGCTCAGAGGCATTCAATCATGGGTGCAGTGCCTGTCACAGCCTGGGCATCCCTCCAGGCTCTGCCAGGGAGAAGCAGAGCCCTGAAGTTTCAGGTTTCCTCTCTTTTTCCTCAGTCACAAAGCGAGATGAAGGCTTTCTCATCTCAGAAAAGGAAGGATGAACATGAATTCCCATCAGTGCTCTCACAAGACAAACAAACAGAAAGGAAGAAAAACAGTAAAACTGAAAGCATGATATTTGCCTTATTTCATCCAGCTGCCCTGGGCCTCAGAGAAACTGCTTCTCCCTGAGGATTAGGCCTGACCACATGCCTCTGTGCAAGGATTTTTGCTATATCTACTGCAGATTTAGTTCAGTGGAGAGTAACAGGAGGATCATGGCATTTCCCTCCCTTCCCTTTTGCTGTCTGGTAAGATGCTTTTGCGCTGCCGAGAGATGCTGGGTTGGTGTGGGGGCATGCAGCTCCTGCATCCAGGCAGCAGCTTCATCCAGCTGGATTTGCTGCTCCCCCAGCTCCTCTCTGCTGCTGGGAAGACATGGTGAAGAGACAAAAACCCAGCACAAGTAGAATCATAGAATCATTTAGGTTGGAAAAGACCCTTAAGATCACTGACTCCAACCGTAAACCTAACACTGCCAAGTCCACCACTAAACCAACCATGTCCCTAAGTGCCACATCTACACCTCTTTTAAATACCTCCAGGCATGGTGACTCAATGCCATCAAGTGATGCCCACTTCCCTGGGCAGCATGTTCCAATGCTTGATAACCCTTTCAGTGAAGAAATTTTTTCTAATAATCCAATCTAAACTAATATCCAATCTAGAAGAATGACTCTGTGATGTAAGAACTCCTTCAAAACCCCTGCCCCAGCTCTTATGTATGCTCTCTCATGGCTTAAAGAAACATTTGTATTTTCTTGGCTCAGCAGGATGCTGGCATTGGCTCGAGCCACAGGGAGAGGTTCTGGACTCAGGGCAGAGAGCCCTGACCTGCCACAGGCCATCACAACCCCTAAAGCTCTGCAAAAAACCTCCTGTGTTGGGTCTGAAAGGGGCTTCCCTCAGTCTGTGGAGCAATAGTGAAGCCACCACCACCCCATGTCGGCGCAGATCACAGCTGGATCCAGCTTTGGCTCCCTTTCCTCTTACAAGACTCAGAAGTCTGCAGGGAAGCTGGATTTTTACCGAGCCATTTCAAAGCTCTCTCATTAACTGCTTGCCAGCAGCCAGTTCTCTGATAATGGGCATCGCCTCTGGAAATTGCAGCCCCATAGCAACAAGGAGTTTAATGGCTATTATTTCTAAATGAAGGACACAGCTCTAGTAATCCACCTCTTGCCTCTAGCAAACCCCCTTAGAAATGATGATTTCTCTTTGCGGGTAAGGCAGACAAATACACACATCACAAGTATGTTAAAAAGACAGTCTGGCCTGGCAGTGCAATTTTTAACATTTCAAAATACTGGGTTTTTTTCATGGAGTCAAGTGAAGATAAGGGAATCCTGTAAGCTTTGTGAAAACTGAAAGGTTCTAATTTTCATTACAAGAAACAACAGGAAACCTGATTTCATGGGGAGGACTAATGTCACCCGATTTGCAAAGAGACTTTTGGGACCCCGTTCCAGTGCTTGCCCACTCTCAAGTTGAAGAAATTTTCCTGTTTGTCCCATTGTACGGCAACATGTGCCCATTGTCTCTGTCCTTTTTCTGCGCACCTGAGTCTGTCTCTGACCCTTTTCCAGCCCCTTCAGGCAGTGGAAGATGTTGTTAGATCCCCCTCAGCCTCCTCTCCTTCCATCAGACCAAATCTAGCTCTCAGCTCCCCTCGTGTCCTGTGCTCCAGCTCCAGCCATCTCAACAACCCTCTTCTGGACCCATTACGGTTCAGCAACATCTCTGCCCTACCAGGGTGTCCCAAAAGTGGACATGATATTCAAGATGTGCCCTCATAAGTGTCAAGTAAATGGGAAGAATCACTTCCTTTGACTTGCCAGCTATGCTTGTGTTAATACAGCCCAGTATGAAGTTAGCCTTCAATGGCAGAAGGGCGCATTCAAGGCAAGGGCAGGAAAAGCTGGAAAGATCATCCAGTGATGGGCAGGCAGCATGCATGACAGTGACAAAGATGCTTCAAGGTATCCTGAGGGACTCTGGGCCTCATCAAGCACTCAGGTTATTTTTCTGTCCCCAGTAAGTCCAAGCTGACAACTTCCCTCTCCACAAGACAGACACACAGACTGTCCTCCTCTACTGCTGGGACCCCTGGTGCACCTCTGCTCAACCCTGTCCCCATGATCTCCATGGCACCAGCTCTCACAGATAAATTCCCTTTCCTATCAATTTCTACCCACGCAGCAGCTCCATCACCCTTGGCATGGCCAGCAGGGTTTTTTAGCTTCCTTGGACACGATAAGACTGAGTTTGGCAAGATGAATACCTTGACCAGCTCCAGCCAGAATGAGTTAAAACTATAAGTGGCCCCAGATGTCCCTATGATAGGTAGTAGCCTTAGCCTGCACATGCCCAGGACCACCCTGTTACTTTCCTTCCCTGCCTCCCATGTGCCACCTTCCCCCACCCTGTCACCAATGGGGAGAGAAATCAGAATAATTTGGAGCTATGGGGAGGACTGGTAAAACTGGAATATCAGCTTCCTTGGGTGGAGAGAAAGAGTTTAGAGGTGTGCATAGGTAAGCACCAACCCTGGACAGGGCTGAGAGCAACCAGCAGAGAAGATACTGGCTGCATGCAGTATCCAGCATACAGTCTCCAACCAACCTTCTTCATCACCAGGGAAATCACAACACCCCAGGGTCATCCTTTTTCCCAAGTAAAACTCCACCTGGTGAAAGCACTGTCATCCTGCAGGCTGGGCCTGGCACATGGGGAACTTGCATGCATGAGTGTTTGTGTGTCTGTAACACCCCATGCAGGGCGGTGCATGTGTGGATGGGGGAGCAGCTGACTATGGAAACAGCTTCATGCAACACTTGTCCTGGGGTGCATCAGCTCTGGCAGAGAGGACAGCAACAGTGCCTGACCCCTGTGGCCACCTGCACTCACCAAGACTGATGGCACTGCATGTCTTAAGAATTATGCAGCTTGGAGGACCATGACTGGCTTAGAAATATGAAGTTTCTAAGAGTGTCTCTCTCTGCATTTGGCTTTTGGAGATCTCAAGATTGCATTGCCCACCTTTTTTCTGTGCCAATGGGGCTGCAAAAGCTTTCCAAATTTTTTAATGAGAGCAGCATTTCTCCCACAGTCATCGTGGGACTCCAAGAGCTGGGAAACACTGAATATTATGAGTCATAATAACCTTTTAATATCATTGTATATCCTCTGTAGAGTGGACAGAAGGCTTGAGCTCTATGTCTCCCTGAAGAGCCACCTAAGCCAGCCAGGCAGTTCCCGCTAGGTAGCAACGTGACCCCAGGGTGGGGTTTCACTGTAGCTGTGCACTGCTTCTAAACAGAGCAATAGCCTGTGACATATTACAGGATGCTGGAGCTGGTGTCTGAATGCCTCCAAGACTGACTTTCAAGCCAATTAGATACCAGCATACAGTTAATCACTACACCCAATTTCCATGGTTATGCAAACCAAGTCACTGCAAGTAAGAAGAGTTTATTCAAGTCTTAAAAACACAGCTTGAAAAGCTGCAGACCAGTGGCAGCTAATGCAGGGAAGCTTCCCCTTCCCCATGCCCAAAGAAGTGTGGGGAAATTTGGGTAGGTGCTGAGGAAGGATGCACAGAGCTCCCCAAAGCCTGGGTGCGCAGTCTGGGCTCTCTGTGGTGGGAAGTGACCTCCCAGAGCCTGGGTACAGCTGGTGGTGGCCGGGCTTGAGCAGCCCCATCACTCGCCAGGCACCCCAGCCTCTGCCAAGCAGCACACCCATAGCACAGAACCTGACCAAGGGCAGAGGCAGAACGGTGCTGCCAGCAGAACCAGCCTTCCTGCTCGCACTGTCCAGGCTGAGAAGAAGGTGTGGGCACCCTGTTCCCCAAAGAGGTGGCACTGGGAGGCCTCACCTGCAGCCTAACCCTGGCTGCTGTGGGCTGAAGCAGCAGTGACCTGCTCTGCCCTGCCTCTGGGTACTTTAAATAGGTCAGCAGCAGGTGACTGGATGAAATTACCCTTCACTTTATTGTAAGGGAGCTGCAGACAAGGTCCTTCCCTGTGGCTAACAGCAGGGTTTTTCAGTGACAATGTAATGATTTTAATCCAGCAGTTTTTATTAACTCCTCACATGCTGTGTGCCTGTGCCAGTTCAGCCTTGCCCTGAAGCACCACCAGTCAGGTCAGGAGGATGTTGTCACTGCTCATAAATGTACACAGGGGCATGTCCCAGTCATCATTGTGGGCCACAGTGGTACAAACCCATCACTGGGGAGATGGTGAAAAGCCTTTCGGTGTGCTTCCCTGACTCACTGCAGAGACCAGCAGCCAGTGTGGAGGTCTATAACAGTGAAGTGCCAGTTTAGCCTGGGGATGAAAATGTTTCCATTTCTGGAGGTAAGCAGAGAACAACGCTGGTCTTCATGTGTCACTGGGTGCCAGTGGACTTTCATTGTGGCAGAGAGCAAGTGGAGTGACAGTAAAGGGCATGACTTGAGCATCAGGGTATGGATATTATGGGGGCAGCAGGATACCAGGGGGGACAGGGGTAGGGATTGACTGGTGGACAAAATTAGGTATGATGGTGGGTGAACATGAAGGCAGGGACACCTCACTGGAGAAAAATAGCAGGATGAGGGCTGAGAATAAGCTCAGAGCTGGAGCAGGCTTGTGGTGTCAGGTGCTTAGTGAGCTGCATGGGGCAGAAAGAGTAAATCATGACTGTGTGAATCAAAGGACTGACCTGTCTTTATCCCCCATGTTCTGATGTTAAATTTGCCTTCTTACTTTCCCAGTCTCCAGTAGACCTCTAGGAGAAGCAGGGCTGACATTCCACCTGAGATGAGATGAGATAGCCCTGAACAGCGCTGCTGGGAACTTCTCCATTTGGCTGTGGTCTTGGCTGTGGTCACTTCTGCTCCTACAGGAGCCAATACTCCAGTGGAAACCTCTTTCCTTCGCTTACCCAATAGACCAGGTGACGGTCACGGCTGAGATGAATGGAGTCAATGGGGAAGACTCTATGTAGTTTCTTCCAGATGCCTGCACCCAGTTGTTTCCACATGCCCTCATTACCCAAAGCTCCTTTAGCACCCAGCAGAGATCAAACAAGCAAACCCAGGAGAGCCCAGGGCACCATTTCCATGTTTTAAGGTAGATATTTATAGCAGACATTTGAATGGTACCCTATGACTGGCCATAGTACTTAATGGGATGGTCTCAAACTTAAAAATCTGTCTTAGCTGGTCCCAAGAAGACAAAGAGGCTCCTGTGGTTCTGCATGTCCCACAGTGCCTACCAGGAAGGGTGGCAAGTACCCCTGAGGACAGCAGTGGCAATGTCTTGAACTGTCAACTCCAGTTTTCACCTTTGGATTTGCCAGTCAAAAGCAACGTAAGTGAAATTCCCAAGTAGGGGCTCCAGCCCCTCATACCGCCCACTGTTGAGCACTGTTGAGGCTGAGATTCATGCAGCTTTCATGCATTTCTCCATTTGAGTAGTGGACTGCCCTGCAAAAGTCTGAGCATTGAATGCTTGGCCTCAGCAAGTGCAGTGAATAAATGCTAAAAACCCACTCTCTCTCTTCAGTGAACATGTAGAATTGCCAGAACAGGCAGCAACATGAGGGACCCAGGTATAGCAGGTGTGGCAAAGAGGCAGGAGACAGTCTCTGAGATGGGCAGATCTGCAGAGGAGAGTCATGGCATCCAAAAAATTGAGTTGACTCAGTCAGAATCTGTCCCAAGTGAGGTACTTGGAGTCCCAGTGCTGCTATCCTTGCACATGCATGGGCACAGAAGGCTGAGCTGACTGAAAGGTGACCAAATAGAACTGTTATTGGTGAAGGTAAAACCAAACTAGTTGGTATGCAGAAGTGACCCTGTGGAAGAATGTCCTGGGTTCAGCTGGGATAGAGTTAATTTTTACAGGAACCTGGGAGGTGGGGGGGCATAGCCGGGGCAGCTGACCTGAACTAGCCAAGGAGCTATTCCATACCATGTGACATCATGCTCAGTATATACATGGGGAGTGGGCCGGGGGGAGGGCTCTCCTGCTCTCGACTTTCGGTGGGGGAAGTGGCGGAGCGTCGGGTCCCGGGTGGTGAGCAGTTGCACTGTGCATCACTCTTTTCTGTATACCCTTTCATTAGTACCGTCGTTGTTGTTGTAACTTTTTTGCGTTGTCCCAGTAAACTGCCCTTATCCCAACCCTCGAGGTTCCAGGTTTTTTTTTTTTCTCTCCTCCGTCTCCCCCCTATCCCACCGGAGGGGGCGGGAGGAGTGAGCGAGCGGCTGCGTGGTCCTTTGTTACCGGCTGGGCTGAAACCACGACAGTCCTTTTTGGCGCCCAACGTGGGGCACGAAGGGTTGAGATAACGACAGATCTGGCCAGAGCTTGTTGAAACAAATTTGTCATACGCATTCCTTATATTAGATAAATAGATGTTAGTCACAATGTTGATTAATTTGTTTACATGGTGGCGTTTTGTAGGTCCTTATATGCTCTATGTATTGCCTGTAGTTACGTTTCTCACCTCTGGGAGAGTGATTGGGATTATCATTTTGCTATACTGGGCAATGTCGACTTGTGAAATGATTACATCACTGGTCATGAGGTTAAGCTGGTATCTGTATGAGGCAGTGATATCATTTCCATACTTTGGGCACCTTCTATCGGATTTTATTGGTAATTACAGCCAATCCATGGGGGAGTTAGGGGGGGATACTTCCCCCCGTCCGTTCGCCTCCCTTTTCTCCTTCCGACTAATTACAACAGCTTTTGAGAACTTTGAATATCCTTGGGATGCACAAGCCACTGTGCTGTTAGTGCTATGCCTCCTGAATATGTTTCAGGTCTTGTTTAGGGCTACAAAAAGGCTCTTTAAGAGTACCACCCAGAGATCTGCCCCAAAGCTGGATATTCATGGGTGGCACGGCATGTGGGAGGATATGGGCAGGTATCTAGAGAACTTCTCACCCCCAGTGGCTTGGAAGTTCACTCCTGAACAACTACAGAACCCTCATGAAGTGGTAGAATATTTGAAAGAAAAATGCTGTGGCTATTCCAAAGACGTACAACTCGCTGCACTGTGCTGGGCCCTGGCCAGTATCTACCAAACACTGCTTGATATTATGCAGCACCCTCAGGGAGAAAAGGGGGAAAAGATGGAAAACAGGGCAGCAGGCACCGTGGCTACCCCTACCCCGGCAACAGGCACCGTGGCTACCCCAACCCCGGCAACAGGCACTGTGGCTACCCCTACCCCGGCAACAGGCACCGTGGCTACCCCTACCCCGGCAACAGGCAGCGCGGCTACCCCAACCGCAGTGACGGATACTGCAGCTAAACCAGAGAACCAACCTGTGCCAGTATCAGTCGCCCCTGTACAGAAAAAGAAACACACAAAGAAATCAGTTCGCTCAGTGAGAGATGAAGATGAACCAGGGTCATCACGAGAACAGGAGGAAGAGGCAGAACCTGAAATAATCACCCGATCTCTATCCCTGAGTGAGTTGCGTGACATGCGAAAAGATTTTAGCCGCCACCCAGGTGAGCACATTGTTACCTGGCTGCTCCGATGCTGGGATAATGGGGCTAGTAGTGTGGAATTAGAGGGTAAGGAAGCCAAGCAGTTGGGATCTCTGTCTAGGGAAGGGGGCATTGACAAGGCGATTGGGAGAAAAACACAAGTCCTCAGCCTCTGGAGGCGACTTCTGTTAGGTGTAAAGGAAAGATACCCCTTCAAGGATGAAGTTACATGTCACCAAGGCAAGTGGACCACCATGGAGAGAGGTATCCAGTACCTGAGGGAATTAGCCGTGCTGGAGGTGATTTATAATGATCCAGAAAATGCGCAGTCACCCATAGACCCAGATGAAGTCCAATGCACACAACCCATGTGGCGGAAGTTTCTACGAAGTGCACCACCAACCTATGCCAACTCATTGGCAGTAATGTCCTGGAAAGAAGGCCATGGACAAACGGTGGATGAATTGGCTGTCCAACTCCGGCAATACGAAGGAAGTCTCTCTTCCTCCCTACGGGCCTGTGTCTCGGCTGTAGAGGAATTGTCCCGAGAGTTCCAGCAATTCAAAGTGGATATGTCTTCCTCCCCACCTGTACAGGCCCGCATCGCAGCTATTGGGAGTAAGCATTCCTCTGCCCAAGAGAGAGGAGAGAGAAAGTACACACGACGGGCTAACCTGTGGTTTTACCTGCGTGACCATGGAGAGGACATGAGGAAGTGGGATGGAAAACCTACCTCAGTCCTGGATGCACGGGTACGGGAGTTGCGAGAAAAAGCAACCAGGAAAGAGGATTCTTCTTGGAAAACTGCTGCTCCAGTTTCCTGTGAGGAGTCCCCCAGATGCAGTAGATGGGCTGATCACATTTCTGATCCTCTTGAAGGGACTTCTGATTCACGGGTGCGAAAAGTGAGTAACGAATATTCTAACCAGGATTAGAGGGGCCCTGCCTCCAGCCAGGTGGAGGAGAGGGACAACCGAGTCTACTGGACAGTGTGGATTCGATGGCCTGGCACATCAGACCCACAGGAATATAAGGCTCTAGTAGACACTGGTGCACAATGCACCCTAATGCCATCAAGTTATAAAGGGGCAGAACCCATCTGTATCTCTGGTGTGACAGGGGGATCCCAAGAGCTAACCGTATTAGAAGCTGAAATGAGTCTAACCGGGAATGAGTGGCATAAACACCCCATTGCAACTGGCCCAGAGGCCCCGTGCATCCTTGGTATAGATTATCTCAGGAGGGGATATTTCAAGGACCCAAAAGGGTACCGTTGGGCTTTTGGTATAGCTGCATTGGAGACGGAGGAGATTGAACAGCTGTCTACCCTGCCTGGTCTCTCTCAAGACCCTTCGGTTGTGGGGTTGCTGAAGGTTGAAGAACAACAGGTGCCAATTGCTACCACGACGGTGCACCGGCGGCAATATCGCACCAACCGAGATTCCCTGATCCCCATCCATAAGCTGATTTGCCAATTGGAGAGTCAAGGAGTGATCAGCAAGACTCACTCACCCTTTAATAGTCCCATATGGCCCGTGCGGAAATCTAATGGGGAATGGAGACTAACAGTAGACTATCGTGGGCTGAATGAAGTCACGCCACCGCTGAGCGCTGCTGTGCCAGATATGTTAGAGCTTCAATATGAACTGGAATCAAAGGCAGCTAAGTGGTATGCCACAATTGACATTGCTAATGCATTTTTTTCCATCCCTTTGGCAGCGGAGTGCAGGCCACAGTTTGCCTTTACTTGGAGGGGTGTCCAGTACACCTGGAATCGACTGCCCCAGGGGTGGAAACACAGCCCCACTATTTGCCATGGACTGATCCAGGCTGCACTGGAAAAAGGTGAAGCTCCAGAGCACCTGCAATACATTGATGACATCATCGTATGGGGCAACACGGCAGAAGAAGTTTTTGAGAAAGGGAAGAAAATAATCCAAATCCTTTTGATGGCTGGTTTTGCCATAAAAGAAAGTAAGGTCAAGGGACCTGCACAGGAGATCCAGTTCTTAGGAGTAAAATGGCAAGACGGGCGTCGTCAGATCCCTATGGATGTGATCAACAAAATAGCAGCTATGTCCCCACCAACTAATAAAAAGGAAACACAAGCTTTCTTAGGTGTTGTGGGCTTTTGGAGAATGCATATTCCAAATTACAGTCAAATTGTAAGTCCTCTCTACCAAGTTACCCGGAAGAAGAATGATTTTAAATGGGGGCCTGAGCAACGACAAGCTTTTGAACAAATTAAGCGGGAGATTGTTCATGCAGTAGCTCTTGGGCCAGTCCGGGCAGGACAAGATGTTATAAATGTGCTCTACACTGCAGCTGGGGAGAATGGCCCTACCTGGAGCCTCTGGCAGAAAGCACCTGGGGAGACCCGAGGTCGACCCCTGGGGTTTTGGAGTCGGGGATACAGAGGATCCGAGGCTCGCTATACTCCAACTGAAAAAGAGATATTGGCAGCATATGAAGGAGTTCGAGCCGCCTCAGAAGTGGTTGGTACTGAAACACAGCTCCTCTTAGCACCCCTACTGCCAGTGCTGGGCTGGATGTTCAAAGGGAAGGTCTCCTCTACACATCATGCAACTGATGCCACGTGGAGTAAGTGGGCCGCACTGATCACACAACGGGCTCGCATAGGAAACCCCAGTCGCCCAGGAATTGTGGAAGTGATCATGGACTGGCCAGAAGGCAAAAATTTTGGAATGTCACCAGAGGAGGAGGTGACACGGGCTGAAGAGGCCCCGCTGTATAATAAACTGCCAGAAAATGAGAGGCAATATGCTCTGTTCACTGATGGGTCCTGTCGCATTGTGGGAAAACATCGGAGGTGGAAGGCTGCTGTATGGAGTCCTACACGACTAGTCGCAGAAACTGCTGAAGGAGAAGGTGAATCGAGTCAGTTTGCAGAGGTGAAAGCCATCCAGCTAGCGTTAGACATTGCTGAAAGAGAAAAGTGGCCAGTGCTCTATCTCTATACCGACTCATGGATGGTGGCAAATGCCCTATGGGGGTGGCTACAGCAATGGAAGAAGAGCAATTGGCAGCGCAGAGGTAAACTCATCTGGGCTGCCGCACTGTGGCAAGATATTGCTGTTCGGATAGAGAAGCTAGTGGTAAAAGTACGCCACGTAGATGCTCATGTACCCAAGAGTCGGGCCACTGAAGAACATCAAAACAACCAGCAGGCAGATCAAGCCGCCAAGATTGAAGTGTCTCAGGTGGACCTGGACTGGCAACGTAGGGGTGAGCTATTTATGGCTCAGTGGGCCCATGATACCTCGGGCCATCAGGGAAGAGATGCAACATATAGATGGGCTCGCGATCGAGGGGTGGACTTAACCATGGACACTATCGCACAGGTTATCCATGAATGTGAAACATGTGCTGCAATTAAGCAAGCCAAGCGACTGAAACCCCTGTCGTATGGAGGGCGATGGCTGAAATATAAACAGTGGGAGGCCTGGCAGATTGACTATATCACACTCCCACGAACCCGCCAAGGCAAGTGCCATGTGCTTACAATGGTGGAAGCAACCACTGGATGGCTGGAAACATATCCTGTGTCCCACGCCACTGCCCAGAACACTATCCTGGGCCTTGAAGAGAAAGTCTTATGGCAACACGGTACCCCAGAAAGAATCGAGTCAGACAACGGGACTCACTTCCGAAACAACCTCATAGACACCTGGGCCAAAGAACATGGCATTGAGTGGGTATATCACATCCCTTATCACGCACCAGCCTCCGGAAAAATCGAACGATACAATGGACTGCTGAAAACTACATTGAGAGCAATGGGGGGTGGAACTTTCAAACATTGGGATACACATTTAACAAAAGCCACCTGGTTAGTTAATACTAGAGGATCCACCAATCGGGCGGGCCCCGCCCAACCAAGACTTCCACATACTGTAGAAGGGGATAAAGTTCCTGTAGTGCACATGAGGAGTATGTTAGGAAAGACAGTCTGGGTTAGTCCTCCCTCACGCAGAGACAAACCCATCCAAGGGGTGGTTTTTGCTCAGGGACCTGGGTACACCTGGTGGGTGATGCAGAAGGATGGGGAAGTTCGATGTGTACCTCAGGGAGATTTGATTTTGGGAGAGAATAGCCAGTGAACTAGGCTGTATGATATTTAACTGCTAAATAACCTGCCAATGTATGTCATTGTATCTATAGTGTCTATATGCCATATCAAGGGTATTACTGTAAGAATTACCCAAATGACTGAAGAATGGACTTTGAAACTGAGCCAAGAACAACAGTGATAGAACTTGAACTGGCGCCCAGCAATTCCCTCAAGATCAACATCTTCGACCTGCAGACCAAGGGTGTGGGTTGCATCAAATGTACCAGCCAGAAGTTCCAGAGACAGCATACAACAACCCAACACCTCACACCATCTCTCTTATCCTGAAGAAGTGTTACAACAGATGGAGCCTCAAAGTCATGGACAAAATAAAATTGATGGACACATTGGAGGGATAACCCATTGACTAAGGGAATACTATTTGTATGTGTGTGTGTGTGGGGGGGGGTGTCCATATACATATATATCTATATATAAGACAAGGAAAGTGGTAGCGGTTGATTGGAAAATGTAGGATCTGGGCATGATGTAAATGGTATAGAATAAGGGGTGGATAATGTCCTGGGTTCAGCTGGGATAGAGTTAATTTTTACAGGAACCTGGGAGGTGGGGGGGCATAGCCGGGGCAGCTGACCTGAACTAGCCAAGGAGCTATTCCATACCATGTGACATCATGCTCAGTATATACATGGGGAGTGGGCCGGGGGGAGGGCTCTCCTGCTCTCGACTTTCGGTGGGGGAAGTGGCGGAGCGTCGGGTCCCGGGTGGTGAGCAGTTGCACTGTGCATCACTCTTTTCTGTATACCCTTTCATTAGTACCGTCGTTGTTGTTGTAACTTTTTTGCGTTGTCCCAGTAAACTGCCCTTATCCCAACCCTCGAGGTTCCAGTTTTTTTTTCTTTTCTCTCCTCCGTCTCCCCCCTATCCCACCGGAGGGGGCGGGAGGAGTGAGCGAGCGGCTGCGTGGTCCTTTGTTACCGGCTGGGCTGAAACCACGACAAAGAAGTGTTCTGTTCTGCACAGGTCAGAATTAGTTGGTTTGGCCTGAAGACACTGGGAATGACAATGTCTGGGGCAGCAACTGGCAATTAGAAAGGTTAGCTGACATTTTTGTCATCCTCCAGCATGCAGTGCTGAATTGCTCCTCTCATTGGGTTGAGAACCCCCTAAACTTGTCCAGAGAAGTGTGGAAGCACCTTCAGCCATGATAGTTTATTTGAGACTAGAAGGTATAAAACTGGGGTTGCCCAGGAGTATCTTGGTCTTTGAGTGTGTACAGAGCATGACCTTGTGCCCAGGAGATTTGATCTGGGTCCCGCCTCATACCTTGGCTCCCTGAGTACCACCATGGCATGTTTTTGACATAGGAGTTAGCTTCTGGCTACTCTGAGACACAACCTTCTGGCCTTGCTCAATTCCCTGGTCTCAGAAGAGGCATCTGCATTTTAATCTTTGCTGTTGAGAATAAATAAGGTCCATAGTGACTGTTCAGGGCTACTGTAGGGCAGCCCACCTTGGACTGGAAACAGGAGCAGGCTGCCAGGGGCAGAGGAGTGACAGTGCTTTCAGCTGAGGTGGCCCCAGTGTCAGACCAGACCATAAGAGCAGCTGTTCTGGGACAGTCCACCACCTGTTTCTGAAACTGGGACACTCCCAGATCCTAATAGTTAGCTCATGAGGGAGAGAAGAAAGAGGATGTAACAAGGACAGTTCAGCCAGTTTAGGGGCTCCTGCCACTAAAAAGGGGAGGCATCCTCTCTTCTTGTTGCTCTTCCTGCCTCCCCCACTCTTTCTTGACCCCGGTCCCTGTCCCGTCCCTTGCAGTACCTCACGTGCTTGTCAGCCTTTCTGCAAGGGGGTTCAACTCACAAACCTACTGTAGGAGAGCCCAGCACCACTGAGGGGTCTGCTGAGCACCTCTGGAGGAGTGGAAGGTAAAGCAAGACCTCCCCCTTGTGCTGAGCTGTTACATCACTGCATCTTTTAAAACTGCAGCTTTGGACAAATGCTGCAGATGTGAAATTATTAAAGGAATAGTCTTGCAGAATCCAGAGAAGAAAATTCCTTTTGCTTCAATAGGTAGGACAAACTTACTCAGGTCCTATAACAGCATGACAAAGACACTGTGCCTCTTCTCCTGAGCTGTGATTGGGTTTTCCCTGATTTTTTCATAGGATGTCCTTCAAGCTGGAAGGGACCTTAGGAAGTGATTTAGTCCAACCTACTACTCAAACCAGGTCAGCTCTGAAGTCACACCAGGTTACTTATGGCTTTTTCCTGTAAGGTCTTGGAAACCCTCAAAGTATTCTGGTCTTCTGATAACTGGTTTTGTATCAATATGGCTCTTTTGAAGTCTCCTTAAGGAAGATTAATTGCTGAAAGATAGAGCCAATGACTACTGTTTCCCATTGGCTTGGGTTTTAGGGATATGACTTAAAATCTTATTAGTTTGCCCAGGTGATAGCCTGAATGTGCTATTTAAACACTGTAAATAGTGGTGTCTCATGGTTCTCAGCCCAGGAAGAGAATCAACACCTTTGCTCCACATCCAGGCCACTGAACAATGAACTGGGGCATGGAGGAGAGGAGGGCACCCTCCTTCCACTGTGCCATGAATGCAGTTCAGCAGCCCAGTGACACAGGACTGTTTTTTACCAATGCAGCGGGCTTTCCTCCTCCCTGTTGCCATGGGACAGGTGCAGGGCATGAGTAGGCTGTGTGCCCAGAAGTTCCTGTGATGTGTGATGCAGATGACACATGCAATTATTAAAACTGGGGAAAGCCTCTGTGCAGCAGCTCCACTTGAGGATGTTCAAGCAGCATGACTGAGACCCTGAGATATCTCCCACAGCTCCCACAAAAACTTGGGCAAGGAATAACTGCCACTTATGAGCCAGTCTTGGCTACATTTGAGCTAGCCCCTAAGCTTCAGAGTAACCTTCTCTATTAATGAGATTATCCTGATTTATGGCAAGTATGGTCCTTTCCATTTTGTTTACCATTTCCCTTGTCATTAGGCATTTGCTCTGCCCATGGCATATGGGAAGGAAACAAGCCATGAACTCATGAAGGCTAGAGATGAGAAGGTTGTCAGTGAAGGAGAGCTTGGAATACCTTTGAAGTTTAAGCAGTAAAAATGTGCCATTCCTGTGAGCGGGGCTAGGCCTGTTTGCAGTATGCCTATGGACTAGGTTCACAATGACAAAGGTCCCTTCCTGATCTGTGTTCCTCTTCCACAGCTGTGGAGATTTGTTCCCAGTACCAAACAGCTCCACATGATGCATTTTGCATGTTAAACTTGTGCTGCTGTTGTGGAGATCCTGCCTTACGCCAACATCTCATGCAGTTCTGACATATGCCCAGGACACCAGTCTGGCTGTAGCTGTGGGCTCTGGCTGGGTGAATGTTTCTGCTCTGTTGTGCATGCCACCCTGAAGGCCCAGGAGACAGGTCTTTGTTCCATCCTGTGAGCAGCCACTTATGCCTTGGGCGAAGAGCAGACGTTGTAGACTCTGTTGCCCAGGGGACACGGGTGGCACTTTCTGCAAGAGCAAACACACCATGACAATGCAATCTGTCTGTGCTCTTTGTTTATTTGGTCTTCACAGAACCATTCACTTCAAGTTCATGAGTTCCCATTGGCACCCTACAGTCTGTCTTCGGATACCTACTTAGGAAAAGAAAATACAGGAAAATGCTGGTCATGCCTCAGGAGAAAAGGTAGCCAGCGGCAGTCTCTGATATGCTGTTGTAGGACGTAGGTTAGTTTGTCCTATATGTTGAAGCCAAAGAACAGTTTCTTCTTTGAGTAATGCAAGAATATTTCTCTAATACTTCACACAGCTTCTGGCAGAGGCTTTACATTGGGCAGGTAGAAGTGTAAGACATTTAAAAAAATAAATTTCTAAGGTCACAGTGCAGTGCTGTGCTCCTCTGCAGCTTGCCAGAAGGTCCCACTGACCCAGCTGGGCTGTCCTGGCACCCGCTACCTTAGGCAGGGCTGTCTCCCCTCTAGAAAGACAATGGTGGTGTTGATACCACATCCAAACCTAAGGAAACAGCATATGGAGTGTGAGTGTTAGGTTTAGACCTAGTGAGACTCCTACTAATTTCTTGTGCTTCACCTCTCTAACAGGGAAACTGTGTTAACTTAAAACTGACCACACTAAGCTGTTTATCATTTGCACATTATAAAAATACTAATTGCCAAGCAAACTGTGTACAGAGGAAATAAGAGTCCAGTGATGGGCTCGATTTGTGTTGCAAAATGACTTTAGCTCTTCTTCAGCAGTGGTAGACAGGTCTTCACAGGTTTTCTGACAGCTGTACAAAGCTTAGACCTGGGATTTACTACAAGGTCTGGCCTGGGAATATTGAATCATAGAATGGTTTGGGTTGGGACCTTTAAAGATCATCTAGTCCAACTCCCCCTGCTGTGGACAGGGACGTCTTTCACTAGACCAGGTTGCTCAAAGCCCCAGCCAACCTGACCTTGAACACTTCCAGGCTTTGGGCATCCACAACTTCTCTGGGCAACCTGTTCCAGTATCTCATATGTCATTTCCAGACTCTGGTTTTAGTTTCTTGGCAGGATGAATACAGTTAACTGAGATCTGTGTCTCAGATCAGAGAGTTATTCAGTCAGCAGGTTACAAAATGAAAGGAGCAGAGAATAAACTTAGAAGGTGAGCTGAGTCCCCTCAGATTAACCAGGGGTTAAAAAGGGGAAAAAAAAAAAAAAGAGGAAATAACATCCCAGAAGCTACCAGTACAAGGGAAGGTGAGGTGGAAGAATAGGACCCTTTAAAATTAATTTGAAAATAGCTGATACATTAGGAACCCTCTACCATCTAAAATAGCTTCATCTGAATCATATAGGCAGTGGAGTTGGATCCGGACTCTGCTTCTACTACGTGCCTTCTAGGCACGTGTAGGGCTTATGTAGATATTCAGTGCCAGGGCAAGAGCAGCAAGGCTTGTGGGTCTTGATTTGGACATTCACAGGCATTTCCAAAGATAAGGCATATTTAAAAATAATTTTGTCCAAGCCATGCATGTGTGACCAGAAGAACCTGGCTGACACCTTCTCTTCACATTCTTGCCTATATGTGCTGGTGAGCAGCATCGTGTCTAGTGACACAAGACTGGTTCATGCCAGTGCCCAATGCATACATACGTACACACGTGCCCATTGAAGCACAAAGCCTCTGCAGAACCTGGGCTTTTACTTCTCATTGTCCCAGTCCTACTAAGATTTTGGGGGGATTGGGATTTTGGGGTCCATTGGGATTTTTGAAAATGGTTGTCCATTAACTTGTGGCAGAGGAATGCTATTGTGCTAAAGCTTTGAGACTTGAGAAATATATCTTCAAAACAGACATTGCCATATGCTGAAAGTACAGTTTGCCTGTGGAAATATTCCAATTCACAAATTCATAGGATAATTTGCGTTGGAAGGGACCTCAGGAGGTCTCTGTTCCAACCTCTTGCTCAAAGCAGGGTCAGCTATGAGGTCAGACGGGGCTTCTCAGGGCTTTTTCCAGTCAGGTCTTGAAAAATCTCCAAGGACAGAGACTCCACAGCCTCTCTGAACAATCTCTTTCAACACTTGTTTGTACACATAAAAACAGATGCACATTATTCCTTTATCTGTGGAGCTTTTAAATGCATACCGATCTATTTAATAAAAAGTAGCCCTAAAAAAAAATGTGCTTACTATTTTATAGGCAACTATAAATACTAGTTTCTGCCCTGTGCTACTTCCAGTCCCTTCTCCTATCCTAACAGACAAAAATCTACAGGTGAGCATCACAAGAGGTAAGGATAGGATGGTGAAAGGAATCAGGAAGATGTTCAGATGGCTGCTCTGTCCTCAAAGCTGGGTGTTGGTACTGACATACACTTTCCAAGCAGATGCATTCTGGTGGAGTTATTGGTGTCCTCAGATGAGTAGCTTTACACCTTTTAATACTTTTGTCTACCAGAAGAATTCTTACAAAGCTGTTTCAACAAATCAGAAGGAAGGAAAAAAAAAAAGCCAACCCTCCCCCACCCCTCCACCCCCCAATAAATTGTTATACTCCATTACAGGAAAGGGACAGAATTTAGTCCTATTGTTTGGAAGTCACATGCATGGACCACTGGTCTCAGGAGATAAGGATGAAGCCCGTAGTGATGAACATTCATAAATGTTTCATTCTGAGACAATATTTAAAAATAAGTGATCTGGAAAGAAAAGCAAAGAATAAACAACTATTAGCATTTCTTTATGTGGGTGTAAAGAGTTATATTGACAAACAGAAGAGTTGAATCCTTAAACACAGAGAGTCTAAAATATAGGAGAAACATGCACGTGAGGGTACAAACACAGACACTTCTGAACGGGTCTTGGAGAAGCCAAAATATAGAACATTTCCATTCACATAGTGGTAAAATTATTGGAGGAAGAAGGAGTTGTAATGACCAGCAAATTCAACTGTATATATCAGTCCTCTGACTTGTTCCTCTGCCCTGTGTACCTGGCTTTCCCATGCTGTCAGTGGACAAAGTGAGGATATGCTGTTAATTTTGGAGTGAGAAAAGGGCAGCAGAAATATAGACCCAGCCTTTTCTGTGTAAATGCAGTCTATCAGCTCCTGTCCCAGGGCTGTGAAGCCTTGCTGTAATGTACTGCAACATTTATATTGTCGCTCACTTTTAACCTCCTATTTAGTCATATGCAGTCACTAAGGCATAGAGACATTGGGTAACTTGCCAAGACACTGATGGTATGTGCTGATTTTCATATAAATTTACGTGAATTTGCATACATCTCCCTCTCAGTTTGCATTCATTCTCTGTGATGCCTTTAAGAACAAGTAAAATATTGTCTAGTCTGAATCAGTCAAAATTTTCTACTTCTCTTATGTTTTCTCTTTTGCTGATACTCATTTTCATCTACTAGTTGATTTATTTTCTTCCTTTTCTACTGCATTTGCCACCGCCCTTCCACCCTTAGCTACCACAGTGATCTATTCTTTTTTTACATTGTACGAACATTATTCTTTAAGTTGTTCACAAAGTAGGTAGTATCCCCAACTGTGGCACTGACTATCCAATTTACATAGCACTGATTGTTTGCAGACTAATTTTAATATGCTGCTTCATTTTTCATTTCCTTTCCTGTATAAACAGGTCTCAAGTACGTGTCTGAAATTTGCTTGGTGAAAAGTTTCAGGTAAGTAGAATTCTACACAAACATTGAAGAAAAATGATCCTGATAGGTATTTGCTGTGCAGATGAGAGAGCCATATGCAAGATCTTAGACTGGGAATGTCAGTTCTGCATGGAGCAGCATGGGTCTGGGGAAAAGCAGATGTTTTGGGAAATGTCTTGGAGGTCACTGTGGGACTTGACTGAGCAAGAGCTAATGCTATGTTGACATTTTTTTCCTAGTATCCTACCTGAACCTTTGTTGTTTCTGTGGCCCTTGTTTTATTATTTGGTATCACTGGGAAGTGTTTGGCTTAATTCTTGTTGTAACTGCCCTTCAAGTATTTGTGGGCTATGATTACCAGACCCTCAGCATCCTCTTTGTCTGACAACACAAAACAGCTCCTTCTACCTATCCTCAGGCCATGTGTCTGAGACCCTTGACATCTCAGCCACCCTCTGCCAGACATCCTCTCTTCATTTTTTCATATTCTTCTTATTCTGGGTGGAGGGAGGGGGCTTGGAGGATGGACAAACACAGAGTATTCAAGAGGCAACAACAGAAGCACTGAGTAGAGGGTTATGATAACTCCTCCCTTTTGGTCACAGTCCTAATGCAGCCCAGTTTGTGGTTTCCCTTATTTGCCATGAGAGTGCACTGTTGACTCATGTTCAATTTATCGTCCTCCTGGTTCTTCTCAGCAGGGCTGATGGATTGCTTCCCAGGCTGCACTGATGCTCGGGGTTATCCTGCCCTGGGTACAGAGCTTGGCCCTCCGAGCAGCTGAACTTTGTGAGGTTCCTGTTGTCCCAGGCCTGAAGTTTGTTGAGGTCCCTCTGGACTGAAGCTCTGCCATTCATGTACCAGCCACTTCCTCATATTCAGTGTTGTCTACAAATTTGGTGAGGGTGCATCTGAATTATTGTCCAGAAAACATATGAAGATATTGAACTATATCAGTCTGCTGTTTGACCCTGGGATACTTTGATTGTTACTCGAAGTCAATCAAACTTCAGTCTGATTGTACCCACTCATTACTGCCCTTTGATAAGGGTGGTTCATTACTTTAACTCAAGATTTTTAATTGTATTAGCTCAATGATGTCCAGTCTTTCCTGAAACTAGTCTTCTATTCTACCACCTTCATGCTACCTCCAGTGCCTCCCATCCCACTCCCTCCACTTACAACCTCAGCTAACTCTTCACCTGTGGGATGTGCCTCTTGGCTTGGGTCTGACTCTTCCCATCCTGGGATCACTGCCACATTGTCTGCGGCTCCAGGATCACTGCCTCTTCCCATGATTTGTGATTTTTTGTCCTGGCAGGAGATGGGCTTGATAAGCATCCGCCATAGCTTTCCCTTCTAGGAGCCCCCAGGTACAGTCAGGTTTGGTGAGATGTGTGTTGCCCAGCCATGTTCTGGGGTGCAGAGCCAACATTTGGAAAACCTGAATGCACTTCCATGTGAGTCTGTTTTCTCTGGCTGGGCATTATCCCAATTACTTGCCATCTCAGTGCAGGGTAGCATGTGCCTTATACTGTGCCTGTACACTGATTCATATGCTTCAGGGAAAAGGCAGGAGCCTTTACAAAGGTATCTGTACATGGCCTATTTAGCTAATCATGATAACCAATAAGAGGGAAAATCTACTTCAGTGACCAGGAAGGGACTATTTATAGTCAGTGGGAGAGAGAAAAAGAGATGGTGATATTCTCAGACTTTCCCTTTTATGTAAGCTTGTTGTTATGCTAAGAGACAGTCTTTCCCTGTCTTTAAGTCACAAGTGAAATACGTGCTTATTTGTACATATACTTACTATTAACTGTAAAGCACAAATCTAATAAAGTGCCTAAATTGTATAATCCAACCCCTAAGAAAAAAACTAAAGATTATTCCAAGCTTGGCATAGAAATAGATGCCAACAGAAACAGGTGAGGCCCTCTAAGACAGGACTTCCTTCTGATGCAGGGAACTTTGCACAGGAAGTTCTGCAAAAGTGTCATTTGGAGAGCTCAGACTCTAGCAGAAGTCAAGTTATTCCATTGCCACAGAGGGAGGACAGATTGGGGATGATCCTGAACAATGTAAAGTTGGAAGAGGACCTCTTTAGCCAACCCCCATGTAGGGGAGTGAGCAAGTGCATTTCATCTGTGATTAAAGAATGAGGAGGATATTCTTCAAGTTAACATTCATTACTCTCACCCTCTCTTTTATGGGATAAGATCCAAAAAAGGGGAACAGTGAGTTTTACTGATAGTACTAGCAAAGTACATGTTATAGACAGGACATGATGTTCAGGAAGCCCAGCATCAGCCACCTGTGTGATGAAGCAATATCTTTGACTTTAATTAAACCAACTGAATTGAGAAAGAAAAGCAGAGAAATTTCTTTTAGCGGGTAAATACAGCTATACATAACTGTGCAAGCTTTAACTACAAACAATATTTAACAGATGTTTAAAGTTAGTTTTTCAAGCAATGTACCTTTTAATTATCAATTTGGTCAGCTAACTTTTTAAAACTCCAGGAGAGCAAACTGTAGATGTGATCTCTATCTAAGAAAAAAACATTATTTATAGCCCTACTTATCCCTAAAAACTGTTCCTCCTCCTTGTTTGGAATCGGACTTTTTTGGTTTAGGTCAGTTCACTGCCTTTTTACCTGTTCACCTGCAGAATTGCTCAGGTTATTAGCAATTTGGTGTCTTCCCCTCGTGCATCTCACGGCAGGCAGTGTACCAAGAAAGGTTAAACAAGCCTGCAAGTGTGCAGGGAACATGCTTAACTTTCATTACCGGTTATGGTACGTAAGACAGAGAACCCAGCATGTCCTCTTTAAAGGAAAATTGTGTTTCTCTGTCTGCGTTAAGTGTGTCAGCAAACCAGTTGTGAAGGATGCAATTTACTTAGTCTTTCAAAAGCCTTTGTCAAAGTTCCTCACTGAAGTCACAGAGAACCAAAGGCATCTCATGAAACTCAGTCTTACGACAAGCTCCAGCCAGCCAGGGGCTACAATCAGGAAATCCTGTGATGTGGTGCTGCGGACTCACATGTGAACCTAGAAAATGAGAGCCTGCTCTTCAAATTAAATGCTTTCCTCCAAATTCGACCATCTGTGATATCCATCCTGCTTTTGCTCACAGAAATGTATGAGTTGTCTTCAGGTAAGCTGATTGAAAGGACATGACTGACAACAGTAAAAGAGAAAAGTGTTGATTGCACAAAAACCAATGGTTCAGGTGACTTGTCAGCAGAAAGCCTGTCCTCTGGCAGCTCTGGAAGCCATACACCACAATGTATGTGCCATTTCTCCTCCTGTTATCCCAACAAAGAGACCAGATCCACAAGAGGCCCCAAACAAGGAAACAGAAGCAAAAGAAAGTAATCTCGTTTAAGACTTACAGAGAGTGAAGCAAGCAAAATTGTAAAGCAAAAGATCACATTGTAATAAATGTTGACTCCTGGGTCAAAACTACTGTCCAAAAAACCCTTTTCCTTGCCAATCAAGAGCATCCAGGGAGGCATTGTAAGGATGCAGTAGCTGACACCCTTTGTCCTCCATGCTGCATGCAAGTGGTCTTGTTGAGACCACCTGGGCATACGCGTCCTGGTGTTTGTAAACGTGCATGTGAGAATGCAGGTGGGAAGAATCAGCTTCGTTGGAAAGTTAAATTAAATCAAATCCTTTTCCTCTACCTTACAACCTCTCATCGAGTTTTGGTACACTCACAACATACAGTCAGTGCCGAGCTCCTTCCTGGCTCTGCATTAGCTTGCAGGACAGACCCTTTCTTTCGCATTCCTGCAAAGGTATGACGCTCCTTGGGGCTAGTTTGCATGGCTGAATTGAGATATTTTCTCCACAAAGGCCTCTGTCCCTCTTTCTTGAACCACAGGGTGCTTGTTCTAGCTTGCATGCAAATCTCAAGATAGATGTATTTCTGCAGATGTTTTCTGTGAAGAGCCAAGAGGTGAGCAGGCCCAGTGCCTCCCAAGGGGTTAGAAAAAGGCCAGGCTGTCTAGTCTGAAGATACCTGACAGCACAAGGTGAAGTACTAGGTCTACAGGGAAAAAATAAATCCTCCTTCTTCTGAACTCCTATTTGCCTTTCTCTGCCTGCAGACAGCAAGCGTCTGATGGGAAAGATGAGAGACGAGGACTTGGAGAGCAGGGAGAGAGACAGAGGGCTTGGGCAGGGTTGGAGACACTGCCAAAAATCTGTTTCTCCAGGCAGCAGGAAGGGAAGAGTTTAGGCCTGAGTAAGACACGTGTTTTTCCATAATAAGGTGGCAGATCGTCAGGGGGCCAAACACCATAAGTCACAGTCCTAGTGGTATTTAATTGCATTTCCCAAAGCGCCTGCAGTGTTCACTTCCTCAAAGAGCTTGGTCTGCCTACCGCAAGTCACCTAGCACTAGGGTTTACATGTGCCCTTACCACAAGCTGCACACACAGTGTTCATCACTGGAGAAAACCTGTACTTGGGATTCCATGATGACTAACTGGAGCTGTGCGGAACCACCCGACCACTCCATCTGCACCCTTGAGCACATGGCTTTGGGCATTTGGACTCTCCTTCCTGCAAGATCCTGCATGTTCTGCCTTTGTTTTACTCATACAGAAAGGGCATGGGACATGTTGCATGGTAGGAAAGGTCAGCAGCAGTGATATGGCTAAATTACTGGTCAGATCCAGGTTTGTTTCCCGCTCTCCTCTACCTTCCTTCAGACCATCACATGCTTCAGGGCCAGAGGCAACCAATGAGTCAATGTAGTTCAGCTTTGTACCAGTACAGAGTATTGCGTTTCACCCAAATATC
Organism: Aquila chrysaetos chrysaetos; assembly: GCF_900496995.4. NCBI lineage: Eukaryota > Metazoa > Chordata > Aves > Accipitriformes > Accipitridae > Aquila > Aquila chrysaetos. Next base: position 9,534,384 of record NC_044009.1, on the reverse strand, counting down.
ATACCCAGAGGCTTCAACTATGTCTCATCTTCTCCGGAGAGTAAACTTCTGTGCACCACAGATGGTGAGGGGCAGAGACCAATGTGCAACCAACAGCCAGGCCTCGTTACAGCCGAGCATAACTAGGAGAGGCATTCCTGGTTGGACTCAGTGGCTGAATGGCAAGAGGTAGTCCATGAGGACCTGGCAGGGAAAATACCTTCATCAGATCAGCACTGATTAGAAGGACGTCCTTCCCTCCCTCCCTCCCTCAGTGTGGTAGTACTGGCTTATGGAGTAAGCCCAGAAGCCAGAACAAGGTACACAGTGCTCCGTGAAGGAGAAGGAAGCTGCTGTCCAAAGCCCCAAACACACCCCTCATAGGGGATGGTAGTAATTAAAACAGCTGAACCCAAGTTATCCCTTCAGACCTTCTGCTACTAAATCCTCCCACAGTTGTGCAAAGGATGCAGAACACTGAGGAGGCTGGAGGAGATAATCAGAGACTGTCAGTCATTTTAGTTCTGGCTGCACCCCTGTGCAGTGAATGTCACCTTGAATGTCCCCCTCATGCTTCAGCACAAAGATATGCATTTTCTCATTGCTAGGTAATATTGTCTTTGGCATACAGTGATGGTTGACCATAGTTGGTCACTGGCTGCTAACCTAGTTTACTGGGGAGCTAACGTTGACATTTGTCTTTATGCTGAGCTTCACCCCTGGTACGGGAAAGCACCAGCTTTACCCTGTCACATGGAGATCGGTGCTTTCATCTCGGCCTGAGGGAACTGGGATCTGCATTTTCAGGACAGGTCAGAATACCCTGATAAAGGCCACCTCAGCCTTTCCCACTGACACAGATGCTCTTTATTGTGAAATACTTAACTCTTGCCCAACACTGCAGACACAGCCAAGATGATCCTGCAAGAGCCAGGGGAAGACAAAGGAAAAAAAAAAAAGGGTGTAAATTAGTTTGTCTAAACAAGTTCCCATCACAAAATCCTGATCCTTCTATTCAGCACCAGTGGGAAAAAAAGATAGAGTTCCCTCCAGAGTAAAAACTGACATGGTGAGCTGCTGCAGCAGGGGGAACAAATCTCTTTAGGGTGGAAGGAAAATGGTCAACAGATCAAAATTTGGCAGTTACCAAAGATGAGGAGACTCAGAACAATGACCTGCAATTCAGAACAGAGGTGTATCTTACCACCCTGCCAGAGAGGGCTCAGAAGCAGAGAACAGAAGAGAAAAATCATTCCTACATACAGCAATAAAGAGCTCTGTGCTGAGGAAGGAACTGCATTCATCCACACCTTGGGCTTACCTCAAATGCTCCACCTGGGCCAGCTGATTGCTCAGGTACAGGCTATTTGCTTCCTAGCCAGCCCAGGGAAGCTGCTTGGAAACATTTTGATGTGTTCTCAATTACTTTTCAAGTAAGTCATTGAAGACCCTTAGGTCAGCTTGAAACCTGTGTGAATTTTAACAGCACTGCTAATGACATCAGTGGAGCTGCACTGATGTGCACCCGCAGAGTCTCCAGCATTTTCTTGTGCCTCTGCTTCTCCTGACCCCTTTCTGGTTCATTGTAAGTCTATATTGTCTTTCCACAGGAACAGCTTTAGTTTGAGATACACTTCCTACTGTATAGGCCCTTTTTAACCTTTATTTAATCCTAAAGACTCTTCCAGGCCTCACTGTGCTTCTTACATAGGGTCCACCTCACCCCGGTTGTACACCTGTCCTGCATGAATACTAACATTCATCAGAGAGCTTAGAAGTGCCTTATGGCTTGTAAAATCTGTCTCAGTCAAGGGAAAAGATTTAGACAGGAGTCAGCTCACACGGCAGAGGAAACTGTTCTAAAGCACCTAACAAACTGATCAAGCCATTTCCCATAGGAAACCAGTTCCAAAAGTATGTTGGCAAGCAGTAGGCTAAGACAAAATTAGATTAATTTGTTGGATAAATTGCACACTGTGGACAATAGGTTGACATAATTCTGGGTTTTCTTCTTGTGACAGACAAATTTAAGACCCATGTTACCTTAGATCATATGTAATAAATTGTTAAGGAAATAAAGTTTTTTCCTGGCTTACTGAGTCCTAAACAGCATGGAAAAGGGGAAGGATTCAGTGTCAGATGTCTCAGAGCTGTAAGGAGTTAATATATTTATAAGCACACTCTCTAAAAAGTACTCAGTAAGGATCTGTAAGGTACCTCACAAATAATTTAATATGTATACAGAGCCTGAAGCTGCACAACACATCTGTGTCCCCTGAGAAGCACTAAAGACAGTAAGGATGGAGGAGTTGGGGGAAGTGATGGTCTCACAGGGAACATGATGGAGCTATGATAGCTGAGAAGCAGAGATTTTGCCAGCACTGGACTTCAGCCCATGTCCTTTGGTAGTTTGTAAACTGGTAATCAAAATTAATACTTACTGAAGCACTACTGCTTTCTGTGAGCAGAGAGACTGCTGAACCACCCTGTGGTCCTTCTTGTGGCACAGTATAAAGGTCCTGGCTCTGCTCAGTTGGTGCAGAGACCAGTACGTCTCATAAATAATTTTCTGTTCATTGGTGAAGCTCAGGAAAATACTGTATTTAGCACAGATTATTTCTTTGGGTTTACTTTTACACAGAGTAAAAGGAATAGATTCACCTTGTTCACTCACACCAATGAGTGGGGCTGGCACCTGAAATAAATGGTTAATAGCACAATAACATGAACAAAAATGCAATAGAGCCATGGAAGGTGAGTTTCATAAAAAGGTTTCCTTTTAATTGGTTCATGCAACTAATGCTCAATTTGATGAACCTGCCATTAACTCCTCAGTGTAACTCTGTGTCTCTCCTTGACTGGGACACATAATTCACCATGTGAGTGTAAGAAGTCTCAGATCTTGCTCCCAAGTCATGAGCAAGAAAAAAAGTCAAGCTTCACAATACCTTATTTCCAGCCTTGCTGGCCCTCACATAATCAAACTGTAAGTTAAAGTCACTGCTAGAGGCGTCACGGAAGGTCTGCATAAGTACCTGCAAATCAGGCACTTACCTCAACAAATTTCCCTTGTGGATTCCTGCTCCTGCTTTACCAGTGAAATCTTCTATGTCTGCATTTCTCTGAGATACTTGCACGCACAGCCCCTGCTGCATGCTCTTCCTCTAGAGATATATCTGCAGGCCCGGGAGACTTTCAGCCCAAAATGGCTGAATAGGGGCTTTTTACTGGAGAGATGTACCTTACAGCCTTGGCTGTCAGTGTTCCTGCTCGCTGCCCTGCTGCCAAGCCTGCTTGCACAGTCACCAGCGCCAGCCTCCACTCAATGCGGCATTTTAGCAACTGAGTCACTAACAATGGCAGGGTCAGAAATGGTCACTGTAATTAAGGTCTTTATTTTCCAACACGTTTCACTGTCAGGCATGCTCCTGAACTTTTGAACTTCCTTGTCATTGAGCTGGGACTCCTGGGGATGCCTTTCTGCTACATTTTTATCCTGCTGTTATTTCCACTTATCCCCATCACCTTGGTGCTAATGGATACCCAAAACTCACAGCTCGCAGCTTGGGGCAGTGAGATAGAAGCTCCGACCCTGATGTCACATACAGATTCCTGGAGCTGACTGTGATTGGATCGCTGTGCCTATGACTTCATTTTACTTGGGGCTACCCTCAGTTCTAAGTACCTACATGATACACATTTAATCTAGCACACTGTACTTCATCCATCAGTTTAAATGCCCCCATCACACAGATGGTAGAGCTATCCATGTGTACACCTGACATTTCTAAACATGATTTTTCACTGCCAGTGACAAGGACTTTGCACATTTGACAGAACACTGGCACAGGTTGCCCAGAGAGGATGTGGAGTCTCCATCCTTGGAGATATCCAAAAGTTATCTGGAGGTGGTCCTGGGCAACCAGCTCTAGGTGGCCCTGCTTTAGCAGGGGGCGGTTGGACCAAATGACCTCCAGAGATCCCTTCCAGCTTCAACCAGTCTGTGATGCTGTGATTTTTTGATGGGTTCACTAAAGATTTGTCAGCCCAGCCCAGTGTACACATGTGATAGTTGAGACTCACATCAGTAAGCCTGAATGGCCCAGTGCAACATATAATTAAGCTGTAGAACTCATCACCACACGGTGCATTTGCTGCTGAAAGTTGTCATGGGTTCAAAAAGCAATCAGGCGGATTAATAAAAGAAAAAAATAACACCTCTGTTTTTAAAAAAATCCATAAGCTACAGACGCTGAGAGAATACACTGAGGAAGTTTGAAGAATCATTTTGTTCTGTTCTTGCATCCACCCTAAGGTATCCACTACTAGTCTTGGTGGGAGTTGTGTGGCCAGCTGGAGTGTTCCCACAGGACAGCATAGCTGGAAGTCAAACTGAAGGGTATCT